>NW_013952606.1:962207-963924 GCF_001266775.1 Austrofundulus limnaeus
GTGTAGATTTATGTAGGAAGTCACTTCTTTTATGTACTTGTGATTACATCAAACCCAACAATTCATTAAGTAGATCTGACTTTAGTTTGTCATTGCAAATTCTTCTTTTTAGCAACTTTGATTGCAACAAACCCAGTTAATCAACTTAAAACTAAATAGCAATTATTTCAAAGAAAAATGTGTCTCTATAACTTTGTTCTTTAGAGGTAATAAAATCAATGCACAACACATTGTCCTTGTGTGTTTTGATTGAAGACACCTCTTACATTTATAGGAAGATGACAATTGATGACAAAAACAAGATCATATTTGTTGACACCATCATTAGTTTAAAAGCTTCTCCTCTCTGAGTCCGGCTGAGCAGCAGGGGAGTCGAGTTGAGTGCTTATTCTTTGKGAAGACAAGAGTTTTAAATGCTTCTTTTCAATTTGTAGTGGATAGATCAGCCGATGATTTTGCTCCACCTTTGGTTAAATTGTTCCTCACAACATGAAGCCCCTACTTTCTTTAAAATAAGAAAATAGCCTTTGAGATCCCATGTAAAAGTCTCCACACAGAAAAAAACTTTGATTCCAGCTGGCTTGGCAAACCAGTTCACAAAAATACAAACTTGAAGCATGGTTGGTGTAAATGTGTATGCATTCTGCTCTGGGAATGCAACCTTCTCTGCTTCACAGATGCAAAAGAAGAAGGGTAAAAGACTTTTGAGCCTACACTCCATAGAGTTAAAGTGAGATGGAACAACCTTGGGCAAATATGCTGCTTCAGGCGAAAGTAAACTTAGAGCAATCTGAAGCAAACTGCCTGCTCAAAGATATACAGATCTCTCCCCGTCTGTCTGCAGTGGTCGGATTAAGGAATAGGACAACCTTGAAGGCTATAAATTTTATATCTGCCAACTGGAGTGGCAAAAATTAAGGGCTGCAATAAGSCTTTATGATCAAATTAAAATTCAAATGCAACTTATTACCTGGAACTCCCAACTCATAATCAGAATAGTGTCATTGGTGTCATGATAAATATATATTGAAGCTAAAAGGACTTAGATTGCAGTACTCTCAGAAGAAAAACAAAAGAATAACACACACACACACACAAAATAAAATGTGATTACAAGGTTACCAATAAAGACATGTGTGCACACCTTCTCTATAATTGGATGTATCAGTTTATGTTACAGGTAAGATATATTTGAGTATACAGGGCCACAATTCAGGTAAAGCATTTGTTTTCACTGGTCTGCTCTGATCAAATATTAAATACAACTATGAATGGACAGTGGCAAAAAGACTAAATACAACTCTACCACAATGGTCTCAACCAATGATGTGTGTAGCCATCATTTTTAAGGAGAGGATCTCCCTGAAGAGCAGGTGTTRGGTTGACTGCAATAAACAAGAAATAAATTCTACTCTACAGCAACAGAGAGCTGACATTTTAAGTGCTTCAACAGCTGGCAAGTGAACTTCCTTTCTTGTTTCTTGAAGACATTTCCCCTCTCATCTGAAAAGCTATTTCAGTCATGAGTCTGAGTTGGTTTCAGGCTTAAACATAAGTCATGGTTGCGATAAAAATGTTGTGAGTCACATGAATCGCCTGCTTATTTTGTTAGTTGTTTGGTGAATCAATCCAAAAGTAGAACTGAAGAAGTCGGATTATGTGTGTGTGTGTGTGTGTGTGTGTGTGTGTGTGTGTGTGTGTGTGTGTGTGTGTGTGT
>NW_013952606.1:964000-970514 GCF_001266775.1 Austrofundulus limnaeus
GTGTGTGTGTGTGTGTGTGTGTGTGTGTGTGTTTGTATGTGTAGAACCAAGTGAAATTTCTGAAAATAAAAATTTGTGATAGTTTAATGAAATCATCAGTTCTTCACTAAATAAAACAATGTTAAAAAGGAAACAGTGAATTACCGCAACGTTGCGTTTCATAGGATACGAACTCAGTCTTTTGCAGATTTTTTTTCATTGAACCTGTAGTTTGAGATAATATCAGTAATATTGCAAAAAACAAAAATACAGTGCAATAAGGAATGTAATATTTTTCTCTCGTGCTTCTATGTGARTTTTTAAGCTAAATTATTAATCGTAATTAAAAATAGCTAATTTCGTAACAAAAACATTAAYGTAAATTTAGTTCAATGACGTATGCCCTGCGCCCACACTCCRCCCAGGGAGCAGCATTTCCGCCTTCTAATAGTTTACTGTACACCGTGGTCTGTTGTAACTGCTAACTGCTTAGTAGAGATGTGATGTTCATGAACAATCCAAATCTTTTGAACAACTCTTTACTGAATGAACCAAGTCGTGGGCAGMAAAGAGCTGTTAGGATTTTTAAATTTTTGTTACTCATAGATCTTTGTTTTTTCCTCTTTAACCACAGAGACAATTGCTGCTGCTTTGCYTTTTCATAGAATAGGCATAGCAGTGGAGTACAGCAGCTCATGGGGAAAAGGGGGATGTGTTTCTGCTTGACAATACATATGGTTYCACCCACATGATGTACACCTTACAWGATGACCTATTTCTTTATGTAATGACGTAACTTGTTCAAAATAAAACTGCTCTTTTGAATGGCTGTATGAAACAAATTGCTCCTTAAGATCTGAATTCCTTCAAAGCCATTTATCCACTCTGTACTGCTTACGTCTTGTGTATTTTTGTTTGCTTCTTACTAAATTAAGAAGCCCCCCACCTCCCAACCCAAAAAACCCCCCCCAAAAACCCACTTTAGGTCTTTTCTGGACCACACCCAACATTTGCGATTCACATGTACACTAACACTGTAACCTCCACAGAAATCAGGACTTCATTGCATATTGTTTGGATATTAATGAAAATTTTCTCTTTACTTRAAGCTAAAAAATTCTTCATCTGAAGTAAACCACATTTAAAATGAAGAAACTGTTGAAAGATTTTATCCTAAACCTTCTACAGCCCAGAAATTGACATGACTTTAGATATTTTAAACTTTCATTAAAATGACCAAGAAGAAAGCGTCAGTGGGTGCTTCTATAAAAAGGAGAGCGCGTGTGACGGAGAGAAAGGAGAGGGAGAGTGCTTGTGAATATTTCCTGTGGATAACGCTGCAGGAGAATCTGATTCAAGTGCTGTCAGTCATGATTCTTCCCCCACAATGTGTGAAACAAGTATGAAGAAGTGCATGTTTCTGTTGAATCTTTTTTTTTTGTACACAGGAAGGATCAGAAAGTGAACAAGACAAGAAGGACATGGGGCATCTATAGCTTTTCATAAAAAATCTGATTAAAAAAACAATTGCAAGTAAAAAATAAGACAATACATCATAAAGAGAAAGCCGTGCATTCTACATGTGGAGATATGCAAACTAGATGAGACATACTTTGAAAATACACACGTACTCTAGCCAACGGCAAAGCACGAGGTGAGCGCTGAGAAAAGAAGAAGAATGACAGCTAGTCAGGATCACCAGCACAAGGTTCTTTGAAGTTCTCATTTCAAGTCCTACCACTAAAAATATCAGATCTCACTTCCTGTATGTGCACAGTGCTCTGAACGCAGGAGAAGGCGTCTCCGGAGAGCCATAAGCGGGCAGGTGTGTTTACAGTTTTTGGGTTGTGAAAGGAGTGGGGCACTAAGCTTCCGAAAAGTCCACGTCTGCCTGTCAACATTTCTTTTCTTCAGCTGCATGCGGGTTACCATGACTACATCCACTGGGCTTGCTAGCAGCCGCTCTGCAGGCTCCATCAAGGCAGAAAATTCAGTAAAGACAGGTGCTGTAACACATTAAGACTGCTGCTGGTGCATGTTAATTCTGAGCAGAAATCAACAAGTGCTCTTAGTGGATAGGTCTTTACCACTGTGGCTTATTATTCATAATGTAAAGGTGAAGTGGTGGGAAAAAACTAAAATATTTTCGATTCCCTCAAAATGAAAATAGGATARATTTTTGTTTATTCTGCACTGCAGATAAGTGGAGCTCTGTTAGAAGAAGAAGTTAAGAAGGCTTGTGTGATTTAGTTATTAAGAGCATGAGCAGAGGAATGGCCAAGGGCAACAAGAACAAAAGAGTTGCAGACACCCCTTTCACCTTTTCAACTCTTTTTTCTAATGTCCACTATTAAAGGACCAGTTCTTAATTAGCATTGCAAGCTTTGAACTGAGGAGAATCTGGCTTCTCTTCCTCTCTGTCGCTCTTTTTCCTGTTTTAGTTCAATGGCGGCCGATGATCAGTCAGGGAAATCCAACCCTTTAATTACTGGTAAAAAATTACGGCTTTTGTGAACAGGTAGTTGGTGCCCTTCCTTTTCTGCCCCCTTTAGTGTGCTAATTGTCTCTTTTGATGACATAATAGGTGCTCTGTCTGGGGCAGAGGATGACAGAAGTTTATTCTACCACATGACAYGTTGTGTGGGCTGTTAAGATGAATGTGATGGTGAGCTTCTTTTTTGTTTTCTGCACTTTTGAGCACATGTTCACATCCAGCACTCTATATTTGTCTTGAGAAATTTGATTGCAAGAGGTCAGCACTGACACCTTGCAGTTTAATGCATACCAAAACATTTTTTACAGACGTATCAATGACCCCGCTGTTTGTAGCTCCACAGGCAGACATGCCACACAATCAACTGAGCAACAAACAGGACAACAGCAGGTCTGTGTAAAAATTACACGACSAGACATCTGAACTGGATTATTTTGACACGGTTCAAAGTCTTACGAACAACATTTTTTTTAGCGTTACCTCTTCGTGAGCTTAAATGTGTAACAGACTCGAAATGGGAGAAATACAGAATAGTGACCCAAACTGAGCTTTGTGTCAGACCAAAAATTGGAAATGTGAAATGTTAACCCATAAAAATCCACTGCAGTGAAACATGGTGCACTGACAGCAGCCAGTTGTTTTACACAGCTTCACAGAGTGCCACAGGTACCAGTGACCCATTTCTTTCTCAAAAATCAACCATGTCAACATCCTGACTGTATGAATTTGTGAAAAATGGGTGAAAAAAATCAATACAACATTCCACCTCATCTAATTTTTTAACTTTCCAACAATTTTACACATTCGGATATTGTGATTCAGAAAACACTGACTCTCCTGCTCTCACAAAGCATCTTTGTTGCACATTCCTTACAACTGCTAAAGGTTCAACTCCCTTCTTTTCTTTAATGCCTTTTCCCTCTTTTTAAGCCTGGGGGTTTGGGGATCTCTTTTCACCCTGTATTCTTGGTTCACGGTAAATTTTCCTTTATGGTCACAATGAAACCAAAGAGAATGTAATTTTTCCTTCAGTGATGGGGGTGTCATCCTTCTAAAATTTGCCTTTCAGACACCGTGAAGAAAAAACTGATCCTGAAGAAAAGATTTGCCACTGACAAAAATAAATAAATAAATAAATAAACAAATAAATAAAAAGTAAAAAGTAAAAATTAAACATAAAAACATTGATAATTCAGGTTGCATGAAATCAGCAATGAAACAAAACAGAAAAAAACATCACTTAAAAGACAACKGCAGTGCAGACAAAACCATAAGGGTCGGTTTCTGTTCATGGAGCGAGACACATTAAATGGTGTGATGTGAACATTTGACGAGAGACGTTGCCTTTAACAAAAGACCCAAGAGGAGCCCAGCTGCAGGCACTGACCCACTAACCGGAATGGCAACTGAGGCCAGACTAACTCAGACCAAAGCTCACCATTTAACGAGCACCAGCCTGACCACTACTATTAACCCACAAGTCCCACTGGACTTCAGCTATTAACTGTTTCACACACTTGTGTCTTCTTACTTTAGTCAGCAGAAGCATTGTCTGTGTCTTAATGTACCATATATGTGTGAGATATAAATTAAAAACAATAACAAACAGAAATCACAGATATGATGACTTCTCATGATTCTACAACAATACAGGCTCAATTTGTGAATACTARCTGTATCATCAATTAAGTTTCAAAATGCACAAAAGGTAAAGTATGATAAATGACAAACTGAAGGAACAATCTGGTCAGGCAAAGCAAATGTAAAGTCCTTTCTAATTTCAGCAACATTCTTGCATGACACATTGGTCACAGAGCTGTAACACAGTGCTGGAAGAGTTCATGCTTGGACTCATGCTCATTGCAGTTGAGTTGCTCCTCAATAGGTGTTTTCCCCTTTCATTTTAAATAAATCACTGAAATTTTAAGTAAGAAACTTACATTTAAGAATGATATATATATAGTCATTACATTTTTTGAGTAGTACCAGTAACTACAGTATCTATACTACTGCCAAATGTATGACTTGTTAATATAATTTTAGGTTGAAATGTACAGTATATTTTAGGGCATATTTTTGCAAACTATAAATCAATAAAAKAMTTATTAAAAATGTGCCCTCTGGGTCAGGGGAGAGTCTCTGCCTCAAGTGGAGGAGTATAAGAGTCTGGGTGTCTTGTTTACGAGTGATGGTAGGATGGAGCAGGAGCTGGATCAACAGACTGGGGCCTCATCCTCAGTGATGAGGGCGTTGTTTCAGTTGGTCGTGGCGAAGAAAGAGCTGAGTCAAAAGAAAAATCTTTCGATTTACTGGTCTATGTTCCAACCCTCAGCTATGGTCATGAAGTGTGGACCAGATGATGATGGAGACAATYAAAAATGATTGCTAAAACTTTGAAGGGTGGGTATTATGTATTTTTCAGGCACATGGTTGAATTCTATACCAGAATCAAGTAACTGTGTTCCCTTCAGTTGTTATGAAAATGCTATATATATCAAAAATAAATTAGACTTGGCATCATAGCTCTATCACATCTAAATGCCTTGAAATTGGTCTCTGTCTCTTTAAGAATTTCCTACCATTCCAGACACTCCCACTCCATCATGACTTCGGGGGACAGGTGCTCTGTGGRGTGATAGCTTGGCTGCAGACTGAGCTCCAGGGAGAAGCTAGGTWCAAATAGGCGGTGCTTTATACCAGTAAGTGTTAAGACAACTTTACATGGCYACCACAGGAGATTTWAAGATTTCTCAAACATGCATGAATGAGTCAAAGCAAAACTCTGGGTATGATTTTTGATGACAGAATTACATTATAACATGATAYAAAGCTCATCTGCAAAATCTTTAGAGTATTCATTTACTTAAAGCTTCAGCTTTTCTTCTGAACATCCTCTTTTTGTGAAGCTGTTTCTCAATTACTTTTTCCCTGTTTTTCCTCATAAAACAGTTCTCTAATTAAAAACATTTATGTTCTAATAATCKACCCCTCTTCACGTTCATGTTTTGGTCTCTTATTGGACCCACATTATTCCTGTATTTTCTCCCCCCTTTGGTGTTGGAATCAGACTTTCAAAATCCCAACCTCCTTCCAGTCACAGCCATCTTTGCAGTGTAAGGGGTCGATTTATCAACGATTAGTAAAACCATGCACACACTTGATAGTGCAGGCAAAGTTGATTTATTAAAAGTAAGCATCAAGGACTGTCTCCGTCAGATGAGCAACACAGCATTTGAAACAGGAGCARCCATTTTGTCTTCATGAATATGCAGATGATGAGCAAATCACACAAAATATTGGGTGGAGGATGCAGATATATTAATTTTATACCACAGAAGGATTTMTCAAACCTTGAAACTGGTTGTGCTGCTTTTTACCTCTGCCAAGGGGAGGAGGTAATGTTTTCGGTCGTGWATGTCGGTCTGTCATTCTGTCGTTCTATTGGTCTGTGGACAAAATTCCTCAAAAACTTGTGGACGGATTGTCATGACATTTTTACCACATGTGGGTACTGGCCCAAGGAACACACCGTTAAATTTTGGTCATGTTCCGGGWCACGAAGCGGATACAGGAATTTTTTTCTTTTAATTCGAGCAAATCAGCCAGGCTATGCAGTGTCATTACKTAAGACACATGCCTGTAGGAAACAGGAAGTACAAGTCGCAAACTCACTGGGACTACACATCCCAGTATGTCTGCTATCAGGTAAGTTGTGATTATTCTGTTATCAACTTCTGGCGATGTTACATGCTGGAGATGTACAAAAAGAAATGCGATTCTCTTCACGTTATGGGAATAACAGGACACAGACAGCGGGAGGAGGGTCCTGCTGCAGCCGAGCCAAAGCTGGACTGTCCGGAACAGCTGATCAACCTTGTGAAGTACCCCCTCCACATAAGAACTTTATTCTGTGATTGAAGTTCGTGAGAGTGTTTGTGCTGAAAGCGCTCACACGCTGTATTTTGCTTCAATCACTCACTTCCAAAAAAATAAAAAATAAATTAAAAAAAAACCACTCGCTTCATGAGCAGACTGTACCAG
>NW_013952606.1:970577-972218 GCF_001266775.1 Austrofundulus limnaeus
CAAACTCATAAAAGGGGATTAGACAGATGTTTTCAATGGTGGAATGTGACTRATGAAAACTTAGGAGCTTAATCCGAGACCAGTTTGATGATGAATAACGTCGGGTGACGAGTCTGACTTTTTTTTTCACATTGGACTCYACCGGGAAGAAATCCCGTGCATACTGCCTGCCTAAATGTTCGCTACGTCAGAACTTATTTGGTAAATGTGTTTCCATCTCTACTTTTGTGCATTAACTCTAATTGAAGTTTGGGGAAATTGYTCTTGGCCGAGGTTTGCACTCTCTGAGCGCTTCTAGTTTAGTGTATACATTTAGTAGCTTCAGAAGCTGTTATTCCCTCTGCTCTGCAGTGTGACTGTAAATATACAACTTTAATGGTAAATGGACTGAACTTATAGAGCGCTTTTCAAGTCCCTCCAGACCCCAAAGCRCTTTACACTAACAGACATTCACCCATTCACACTCACATTCACACACTGATGATGGCAAACTACACTGTAGCCACAGATGCCCTGGGGCGCACTGACAGAGTGGCTGCCATGCACCAGCGCCACCGGACCCTCTGACCACCAGAAGTAGGCAAGGTGGGTGAAGTGTCATACCCAAGGACACAATGACTGAGACGGCTGGATGGGGCTGGACGGGGGATCGAACCAGCGACCTTCCGGTTCCAGGACGACTCCCCTAACCACTCCACCACAGCCGCTCCCATTAATTTAATTAAAAAGGTGTGCGCCATAGCAGCTTTTAAAAATTAAATATAAACTCCATCTCACCTGTGGTGAGTTTATTTTATTTTACGGGTTATTCAGAACTGGAACAGAGAAGTGCTTWTTTCCTTTCTGAAATTTATTCCAAATGCAGCAGACTGCTGGCAATGGGGAGAAGATATAAAGGTGCAGAAAACATGAGAGGAGGATGAGAATGTGACATTTTTTTCCTTACAGCCTGCAGCTCTAAGATGTAAATTAATTTGAAGGGAAGTTTTTCAAAAAATCAGATTGCCCTATCTGTATAYAGGCACAACGGGAAGGGAAATCCTGTGATTTATGAACTATCTGTACAACCTGGCATGCATGTAGTCACCCTAATCTCGCTCMCCTATGCTGTGGCACTGTATTACAATAATAAACTAAAATTTAGCCAATTTTAATAGAAATAAAACATATCACTGCAGCTTTAAAAAAAAGTTAAGACACTTTGTGAAACGGATCCATTTTGTTTTTGTTGATATCCAGTTCTGTGTCAGAGGTTTGTGTTTTACCTTTCTGAATCTTTCACTAAAAGCAGCCCACATTAAAATATGTGCACACTCACACATTCACAATTAGTGTGATTGTGTTTTTCTTTTAAATATTTAAGACAGTGAAAATAAGAGAGTCTCTTTACCTATCAGTCACGACTGCTCACCTGCTGGCTGGACAGCAGCTTGTGATGCATCACTTGGTTGACAAATTTTTWAAATCTTTTTTTAATCTATGTTAAAGTATCACATCCATACTTGACAATTTTGAAACAAAAGAGTTTAAAAAATAAATAGAAATTAAATRATTAATAGGACATTCTGCACCCCCTTTGCACCTGTTATTATTTGCACAGCTTTATAACATGCTCACCTTTAACATGGGATATATATATAT
>NW_013952606.1:973218-975409 GCF_001266775.1 Austrofundulus limnaeus
ATATATATATATATGGTTTTCTGAGCAAATTTACAATTAGCAAATTAGCACTTCTAATCAGGGATCTTTATAAATCGACCTCTAAGTGTTCTCCCTTACATTACCTTTTTGTCTTTTAAACGTGTTTCTCTTTTAGACTTTTTTATAGCCTCTTTCCCCCTTCCTTCACACTCATTTCTGGTCTACAGAATGCATGTCCRGTAAATTCTGGGTCTTTCAGTGGGWGTGTAAGATTGAGCCCCAGCCACTGGTGGCTTGTGTGTTGATAAATCTAAATCAAGGCTGACAAATGACTTGTGCCGGGTGGGCTGGAGACACAGGGACACAGGGTCGCTGGGGAAAACAGCAATGTTTACACACTAACATGAGCTGATGATGTCCCCCCGGTACTTGGCAAGTGCTGTGATAATTTCACTCTGGCAAAAATACCTGTGGGAACCATAGAGAACCAATTCTTAGGATGAGTTTCAGCCAATCAGAGAGGTAACGAGGGAACGGTGCTTGGATGTTAATTACTGCCGTGATTTCCTGTGAGATGCATTGTGTGTTTGACTTGTGTGTGCACTTGCATGCGTGTCTATGTCTACTGACAAAAGTTTGTGTTCCTTCATGTGATGGGGAGCACAGCATCAATCAGTGCCTCCTTGTTTCCAAAAGAAATTAAATGAGCTGCGTTGCATAAATTCCTACCMTGATAATACATTCACACTCTCTTTYCAYGCTGGTTTCTGTCAATGTGACCATAACCACAAGTTTTAATGCCTTCTAAATATAATGATGTTACATGCTGTCCTGTAGAAATCTGACAGAGCTTTGTTTTTGATGGTGGGATCCAGATATTTTTGCCAGGACTGCAGTTTGAGGACATCAAAACACATTGCATCAAATCCCATTTTCACTTCCTCTTTGGTCCMTGAGGATCATTAATTTAAAGGACAYAACTGGGATTTGGTTTCTGTATAAAAAAAACTTTTAATTATGACCAGCAAATTAATATTGTACATTTCTTCATGTGCACAGGCTTGTGCAAATAGAAGCTTGCCAATTATGTCAAATGGTTGAACAAACTATGTATGCTCATGCAGTTATTGTACATGTTCCAATTTTGTGTTTAAAAAGGCATACAATTTACAATTTTTACATCCTTATTTTATTCCTGTCAGACAGTAAGAGTCAAGCATCTCTTCAGTAGAATTTACACAAGTCTACATAAAAATGATGTCAAACTGTAAATTTATATAACCTTTGCTTAAAACACTTCCAAAAATGACTAAAACACAAAAAACTTAAAAAAATTAATTAGATGCTGTTCTTTAGCTCTTTGATGTGCATGTGAAAAGCTTGGTCTCTCTGTAAAAGGAACTTTTACCCTCAGAAGTCAAAACTATTATAACTGTATGTGGTTTGTACACTGTGATACTATTGGATCTGGCGCGACAACAGAAAACTATCCCASTTAGTTGAACGAGTTGTCAATCAAAAGRGGAGGGCCTACACAACCATTTTCACATTGTGGTGCTTAAATTTGAAGCCTACAATTAAATCTCCATGGCTCTGTAGTCAGCTAAGTCAATATGGTTTTAGGGCTGAGCGGTGTGACTTCAAACTCATATCATATCAAATTTCTACAGCGGGAGGGGGACATTTTGAGGATTTATTCTCTCTATGTGTTTTAAAATTCTATATTTCTCCTTTATATTTCGATCTCCTCCTGCTCAGTTGTCTCTGCACTCGCAGCCCTGTTGACACAGGTGCGATRACGTAGCTGACGACAGGACAGAAGAGGGTCAKTTTCTACTGTAGGCCAACTTCATATCATTTCTACAGTCTATCACACATATCGCACAGGCCTAAATGGTCTATGTGGGCAAGTCTCCTTTTCTATCAGTCCCCTGTGGTTGTACATGAGCCTAAAGGTTTTATAAATAATGTGTAAGGCTCTGATGTGTGACAGTATCCATGTTTCCATCCGCATTTTTAGATGCACATTTTGCAATCTCTCACTTGGAAAGGTTGATCAAAACTGCAAAATAAAAAAACATCTTTAAATTCACAAAAATGTTTTTATGTGCGCTTGAGGTGGCTTATGGATTTTCCGAAAAACAGGGAGATGGAAACACATTTGCGGAATAAGTTCTAACATGGTGAACGTTTTACTCAATATGACTGATCAAAAAAAAGACAGAGGTCA
>NW_013952606.1:976409-977737 GCF_001266775.1 Austrofundulus limnaeus
TTTTTTTTTATACATGTGCAGTATTCTACATCACCAGAGAACCAATGGCTATAACCTTTACCATTTCTACTAGAACCACAACAGGAAATAATGTAATATTTTCCAACAATAAACATGTATGTTTGCAATCATTAAATGTCACAGGCTTTAACGCAAACAGTCAATACAGTGAAACTTAATACAAAATGAATGACCTAAATTATTAATATTTATTACAAGACCTTATCATAAGATATAAATCAGAGTTTTTACTTTATGTGAGATAGTGTAGARTGCCACAATGTTGACATTTATGTTTGAAAGTTAAAATCAAAGAATTGTGTAAGTAAAATGTAGTGTCATAAAAAATAATAACCTTCATGTTAACCTTACCTTGACAGTATAATGCTGAACACATACAGACAGATGTGCTATCAAAAGTCTTTAACCGATATGTAAAGAACAGTAGTGTGTAGACTAAAATGTATTCATGCACTTAGTGTGTGTGAAAGTGTTTGTGCATGCAAATGCAGAAAATATGKTTTATAGGGAACTCTAAGTGATTCCATGAAGAGATTATATTAACAGTGACTCAGTGGTAAATTGTTTTAGAGACAATAGATTCTGAGAGGAGCTCAGAAATAAACAAAGCTACCAATTATTAGGATATGTGCTKGTTTATATTTATATATCTAACACTCATATGTTTGAACGTTGTAATTTTAAATTTTATGGGGTTTTGTTTCTGATGCAAGTAGCCCAATCCTAAATGTACAGAAAAAAGCTAAGTATGTTTGTGGCTAAACAAAAATACTTAATAAAACACAGTGGCTGGTTGGAAAATACATTATGTTACTGTCTGTCCTCTTTGTCTTTTAAAACTATAAATGTTAGGTGCTTTTAATATTCTCCAWACTTGTTATCTCGTATTCATTTAATCAGCAAAAGTCATTTTTTAACATTGCATTACATGCAGTTTAATGAAAAAATGGGCTCTGAGATWATGATTATTGTGAATTGTTGTTGCATAAATAAACAGAACTGAATTGAAATGAAACATCCCTTCTGTTGTTAACAGAACATGTTAACCTTCACTGCTGTTAGCTTGATTAAATTGAATAATAATTGYTCCCATTGCACAGGCAATGTGCCAGACAATTATATCCATGCACTCTGGCTCTGTCCGCCTGTCCAGAGGTTTTGGGTCCGGGTATGTGAAGATTTGTCGAAGTGTTTGAATTGTTATATTCCACCCTCCTTCCTTCCGTCTGTTTGCTTATTGGCTATCTTAGGCGATGTCACTATAGAGAAAAACACTTCTCACATGACTTCCACTGCCTTATGCATCG
>NW_013952607.1:0-299 GCF_001266775.1 Austrofundulus limnaeus
ATTATGACTTAGCTATCTCATAATTATGACTTAGCTATCTCATAATTATGACTTAGCTATCTCATAATTATGACTTAGCTTGAATTGGCTCTCTGGTGTTTTAAGGAGGTGTGTGAGACAAGTTTGGCTTTACAGACAGAAATGGATGTTGCTAACCTTATTGAGCATTACTTCAGAAAGGGTTTTACAAATCTTGAAATCTTGAAAGTGTTAGAAGAATCCCATAGTGTGAGATTAAGCCTCCGGACATTAGAGAGAAGACTGCAAAAAAAGTGGCTTTGGCGGAGAAAAAATAAGAC
>NW_013952607.1:4708-11088 GCF_001266775.1 Austrofundulus limnaeus
CAGAAACACAATGTTACTGCTGTTCAAAACCTCCTCCCCAAGCACTGTGGAATGAAATGAAAAGTCAGTAGTCAGGAGTGACTGTTTCAAATGTTGTAGACTGACTGGTCATTGCAATATTTAAAGCAGAAGAAGAGGAGGACTGACTCTGAGAACTGTCTTGGTCCTGAAAAGATGGTAAAAACAAGACTTCTTCTTGACTGTTAGACTGGTTATGCATCTTTTTACATGTGGTTAGATAAAATCTGATAAGAGGGAGTTTTGTATCATCATACAATTGTCCAACTGTGATTGTATCATCAACTGCCACTTCCTGATAATCTTTGAGATCCAACTCAAAATCTGCTATGGATCCTGCTCTATTTCTTCCATTTGGAAAGAAAAGGCCARCTGCCATCTGAATTATGTCACTTTTTTAGCATCCTTTGATACATAGACCCGCCTTGTTCCACCACCTCTTTTTGATCTCACTTGTTCAAAAGTCTGTTTTTCTTCATCATAAACCATCCAGCCTATTTCTATTTTTCTCTTTGACTTCAGAGCATTTTTCTTCACTGTGGTTTCAGATTGGTCTTCTTGTTCAGTACTGCATCCATCTTCATCGGGAGGTCTTCTTTTACCCAGTTTTGATTTCAGGCATTCAAATAACTTTGATTTGCGGCTGTTTGGGRTGCCATTTTCCCTTCTCTTGCAAAATCCTAACAGTGCAAGTCGGTCACCATATGATGGCAAATAACTCTTTAACTGTTCATCTGTCATGAGCTGGATGACGCTGGTATCAATCTAAATGAGGACAGTGAAATAATTTAAAATTACAAACATGCCAACAGAATTGCATTTAATGCAAGTTATTTGAATTCAATTAGATAATATTCCATAAAACATGCTTTTCAAAAGTTTTTGAAGTTTTTGAAATAATGTGATTTCTCAGCAAAGTACCTTCTCTCTCAACATAGTCTCTATAGTTTCCTCAGGAATATTCTTTTGTCTCGTGAAATCACTCAGGTCATCCATTCTGGAACCACTGTAAGAAGAACAGATACAAAAGGCCACCATCATAGATATTTTCATTAAAATGTAAACCAAG
Organism: Austrofundulus limnaeus; assembly: GCF_001266775.1. Classification (NCBI taxonomy): domain Eukaryota; kingdom Metazoa; phylum Chordata; class Actinopteri; order Cyprinodontiformes; family Rivulidae; genus Austrofundulus; species Austrofundulus limnaeus. Next base: position 5,796 of record NW_013952607.1, read on the forward strand.
TCATACAACACATTATTATAATTTCACCTGAAATATTAATTATGAAGTACTTTTTATGCTATTAAGCACTTAAATGTTTTGACTAAGATTAATCTTAAATTATTATGATGTTTGAATAAAGTGTTTCCCTAAATATTAGGTAACTTTTACATTTCTTTTCTAATTATTATAACTACAGAAACATTCTATTTTAATTACATCATATGCATATGCTGTGGTTTTGCTTTTCAAATAGGCTCATATTCATTCAGCCTACATGATGTTTTATGTAAAATCCTCTATCAATCTTGAAAATGAGCAAGGCCAATATTTGCAGTCATAAAGCGGTGAATTTACAAGATCAAACATTTTCACTTAGAGTGGGTTTATTTTAAATGTAAGAAATGTATAACATTTGTCATCAGTGCACGTCCCATGCAAAGACAAAATTTGTGTTCTGCATTTACCCATCGCACATGAAAAGCACCCAAGTGGAGTAGCAAGTAGCTGAAGTATTTAAGCTGCCCGGGGAGCAGTTGGGGCTTTGATGTACCTTGCTTAAGGACACCACATGTGGGCATGGCAGGGAGATGAACATGTGACTTTCTGGTCCCGAAGTCAGCTACTCTACCACTACATCACAATCACTCCAACCATTAATCTGTTAGTGGTTAGTATGTTACAGGAAAAGCATTTTGTATATTTAAATAATAATAATATAATATTTAATTAGTTTTTATTTCAACAAATTGATTAAACCAATGCAACAGATTTGTAGACTGAGAAAATGTTTTTTTTTTTTTTWTTATTATTTCTTTGGGTTGCAAATAGTCAAACTATTTAGAATATGCCAAAGCCAAAATAGTGGGAAAAAAGAGGCACTGCAGCTACAAAATCAACGTGGATTAGAAGATAATAGACTAGTAAATACAAACATATTATAAAAATGGCCAACTTGACGTTTTGCCTCAGTTTAGTTTTATTATATTATTTCATGTTCCAGTTTCTCCTCATAGTCTTGTTCCCAGCCTTACAGCTCACATCCAGCTCCTGCTCATTGTTCTCGCCCCTCCCTTCATAGAAACCCTAATCAAGCTCATTTCACTCACCCGTTTCATGCAGTATATAATCAAGTCTCACTCTCCAGTTCACTGGCAGATTATCATCAGCTTGCCTGTGGTTCTCCAGCGGTTTCATCCATGTCTCGTTTTTGCCTCTTTATCCCGACCTTGTTCTTGTCCCCTGGTTCAACGATTCTCGCCTCAGCCCCTAACGGATTATACCTGCCATCTGCTTTACCGGTAACAACTCACGCCTTGCTTCTTGGACTCCTGCTCTTTGCCTCACCCCTGATTGGTACCTCCAGCCATCTGACCACCTGGATCTCGACCCACGCCTGTACCACGGATTATCAGAACTTTCCTTTTGGACCCAAACACTCCAACCAAACTAACGGTGATGTCACTGCACCGTGCTGGAACGCAAAACCTTCCATCAAAGTTTCAGTCTGGAGTCCTTCAACTGGAAACAGGTTAGTGGCTTTAATTCTTTGGAAAGTCATCCTATATTGTTCTACCACTAATCTGAATTTCCTGTGTTTAGATCTGACGAGAATCCGGTCCAAGCACTTCCTGGTTCTTTCACCTCTGCACAATAAACTTCATAAAACTTTGTCTTGGTCCGATGCTTATTCAGAACTCAAAACTCGGTTCTTATCAATATGCATGCATTTTACACATTATTTAATCTATGACAACAAAAAAGTTTATTTGTCTACTTGTGATAAAATGTAATGACATAATTTACCGTGGTTTATATGAATGCAGTGTTTTAGTAGCAAATAGCCTATAGCCAGTTAGCATTGGGAGCATAACTATTAACCAGTTATTACAACATAACTTATTTGTGATCAGAAACTGAACAGTCATCATTACAGCAAATAAAAATGTACCAGGTATGCAAGGCTCAGATATATCTTACCAAAAAGGCAAGACATTTCTCCATGTGGAAGTGAACTGATGGAGTGAAAACATGAAAACATTAGCTTAAAATAGCACCCTAAGCTATCTTAAAAATTGCCTATAGTCATTTAATAATAAGCTAGTTTATGTTCCAGACAAAGTTTTAACAAGAACATACTTTTTATTGTTGTAAACAATGATGTTTGCATGCGCAAGCGCATTAGCGCAATTAACTGAATGTTTAGTAGTCCGGTCCTGGTCAGTGGACTGAACCAACTTAAAAGGGGGGTTCGAAGTGACAGAAATTTTATTTTAAAAGAATAGGCCTAATAAGTACTTTTACTGCAGCACACTGTATGATTAAAAAATAATTCAATATCATGTACTGTTTTGCATAAATGTTATGTTTTTAGAATCTAACACAGGCTAATTCATTCAGGCTTCTGTTTGTTTGATCTAACAGCTACTATGAAAAATGTATTTAACACTATACTGTGAAAATATATAAATACATTACCTTAAAGCTTACAAGTACCACACCACTTCTTCAGCTTCAAGTTCTCTATCTACCAAAGTGATGAGCCCATGTTACCACAAAATTATGGATTAGACTTACTGTTTCTATCTCATGAGATACTAAGTCAAAATTATGAGATAGTATCTCATAATTACGAGATAGCTAAGCCACTGAGATAACTAAGTCATTATCTCATAATAATGAGATATTTAAGTCATAATTATGAGATACAAGTTTTATTTTTTTATCAGGGTGGTGGAAATGGGCTTCCATAGCATATCAAGCCTGTCATAATGGAACATTTTTCTCAATATTCAGGTTATTCAAAGAACTATCTACAACAGGTAGGATTTTGCTAAACATGCCTGATTTCAGATGTAATGTTTTGGGGTCACTCCTGAAGTGTCCTATCATACAAATAGAACAAAATGAAAAAGAAAACAAACATCCAGATGTTTGAAGGTATCCTTACAGTCAAATAGGGTGAATGTTGGTGTTTTTTGCCTTGAAAATGTGTGACATTCAGTTTTCAGAGTGCTCAGGGATGTTAGATTTGCAGGGTTCAGACAAGCGCTGTCTTGCTTTATTTTTCAGCCATTCTAAGACTGAATAATAGCAATGGTCAAGTGCTGAAACCTTTTACCTACACAACTAATTCTGTAAAGTCACAGAAAAAGTTCTGCACTCAGTTTCTGAGAACAAATTAGCAAGTATCAGCATTGAGTACATAGATTAACTTTAATTCTATTAAATGTGCATTCAACACACAGCCCAAATAAAAGATGAAAAGTTGCCAATAATGTTTTTGAACTTTGCTTGCATCTCAGTTACCATCAAGACTGGAACTAAAGCTTAAAGAAAGGATGATCATAATCTGAAACCAGTGGTTGGCACCAGTCCGCTAAAGAGCAAATCTGCTAATTGCGGACCTAAATGTTTCATTTGCGCTTTAGCAGTCTTACTAATTATTATAATTCATAAGTGGATTTGCACTTTCTAAGGTTAAAATGCAGTACCACTAACAACTAACTGTCTACCAGTCATCGTTATTATATTGAACAGCAGGATGTATGGCTGTCAATGCATCACTGTAAACGTGATCTGTCCAATGGCACCCCTCCCTGATAAACACACATGTTGGAAATGTATACAACCTTGCTGACTGTTGCTCTCAGTCAGGGTTCTCATTTCCCACAATGCTTTGTGTCTGCTTACGTAGCAGGAAGGCAATGTTTAGTACTCCTTTTCCACGCAAAAATGGTAAATGTTTGTAATCCATACTAAAACTGTGTATGTATTGATTTATTTTACTTTACAATCGGAGCTCCTTTTTTAAAAAAAAATAAAGTTTAAACGCTGGCGCTCAATACTTGACGTGATTGGTCGAAACAATCCGCCAACGGGGTTAGACAGACATCTAGTGGTCAACTGGAGCAACTACATGGAAAACTTTTGTTTCCCATCATAAATCAAATCCGTCATGTACCCAGAATGCATTGCTTCAGTTTTCCAATAAACAGTTTTAAAATTGCTTTATTGATGCTTCTTTAATGAAAAATCTACAACAAACAAAAGAAAAAGACAAAGAAGCAGCTGAACTAGCAATCAACATTTTTTAAAAGAATCAGCCGAACTAGCAATCCTCAACAACTTTTTAAAGAATCAGCCGAACTAGCAATCCTCAACAACTTTTTAATTTTTACACCAGGAGCCAAAGTTCTGTTTCAGGAAATCACATCCCCAGCAATCAGCACTTGTAGGATTAAGCTGTACAAGGGTTCATACACTGGTAGTTGGCAGTGTTGTGCATATATTGTACATGAATTGTTGCCAGCTAGTAAATGTCAAATTGAACTTGCGCTTTAAAATTAGCTTTCGCTAGTTTTCTATGGCATAAGCATTTTTGAAGTTGTGGACCTAAACATTTTCATAAGCGCTTTAGAAATTGCGGAGTTAATTTTTTGGGTTACCACTGCCCGCTTCATCTTTATATTTTCTATACTTTTTGAGTACTGGAAAAAAAAAATCTTGCAATAGTACTAAAGTTGAATGTTTATTGTAATGACTGAATAAATTGAAGCCTTTTTAAAATGGAATAAAATCAGCTTTATTGTTAGTCAAGAAGGTCGGGCTCATTTGCTTCTCCATTGAAATAAATTATTTTGCATGGTTTCGCATTCTTCAAACACTATTGTTTTTATAAAATGACCATTGGAGATTTAGCACATTGAAAAAAACTTCCTTGTTTTTCTTAGTGTTTTGATTTAGGCAAGACCCCTATTTGCATACTTTAAGAAGTACAAATACTAAGAATTTAAGGTTTTTGAAAAAATAAAAGAACAAAAAATGGACAAAGCAGAGACCCCAGTGTGTCCACAAAGAGAGAAGCTGTGAGAAGAAAAAAAAAGGGTGAATAATTTGTGAGAGCAAGACAAACAGCAGAAAAGACTATGTGTGAGAATTGATGTATTGTGTGTGAAGGAGAGAGGAGGTGGGAGAAAAGGTGAGAGAAACATGCACATTTGGATATGGATGTGCAAATGTGTGTGTGTGAGTTCAGTTCTTGTGTGGGTGTACGCGCACGCGTGCCATTGTTTGTTCTTGCCCGGGTGCGTTTGTAGAGAGGAGAACGGATATGACAGGCCTGTCTGTTGTCTTCCCAGAATAATTGCTTATGGATTACCTGAGGCGAGTCCCACTGCAGACACTTAGAGATGACACACCCAGGTGACTTCTTGAATCATGTTCATATCCGGTCTGAGCGAGAGTTTGATTTTGCTTTGCTTGGTGTGTGTGTGTGTGTGTGTGTGTGTGTGTGTGTGTGTGTGTGTGTGTG
>NW_013952607.1:12088-13222 GCF_001266775.1 Austrofundulus limnaeus
ACCGCAGGTGGAGCTGATGATTAATCAGCAAGTGGCAGCAGACAATTAGGGTGAGGAGGCAGAAATGCCTCAAAATGCATATGCTGTGGTTTTGCTTTTCAAATAGGCTCATATTCATTCAGCCCACATTATGTATTATGTAAAATCCTCTATCAATCTTGAAAATGAGCAAGGCCAATATTTGCAGTCATAAAGCGGTGAATTTACAAGATCAAACATGTTCACTTAGAGTGGGTTTATTTTAAATGTAAGAAATGTATAATATTTGTCATCAGTGCACGTCCCATGCAAAGACAAAATTTGTGTTCTGCATTYACCCATCACACATGAAAAGCACCCAAGTGGAGCAGCAAGTAGCTGAAGTATTTAAGCTGCCCGGGGAGCAGTTGGGGCTTTGATGTACCTTGCTTAAGGACACCACATGTGGGCATGGCAGGGAGATGAACATGTGACTTTCTGGTCCCAAAGTCAGCTACTCTACCACTACACCACAGTCACTCCGACCATTAATCTGTTAGTGGTTAGTATGTTACAGGAAAAGCATTTTGTATATTTAAATAATAAAWGTTAAAGAACCTTTTTAAATTCACAGAAAAGATAAGCAAATATTTGCTGGTAATTAAAAAGCTGCAGTTACATTTTCACCTTGTGTCTAACAAACCACAGAAAACACTTAAAACTAAACAAGCCACCTGTGGACAGTGTAGAGGCCCTTTAGCAGAGAAATGGAGTGAAACGTTATTATATAGTAAAGAAGTGACTTGTTACCTTATCTAATGTCATCCGAAAAGGTTTTTGTGATGCAGCTACTCCACCCCTTCGTCTTTTGTTGTTCTGAATGACTCCGCTTTCTATAAAAAWAAGCACATATTTATTGATTGAATTAGTTTTTATTTCAAGAAATTGATTAAACCAATGCAACAGATTTTTAGGCTGAGAAAATGTTTTATTTCTTTGGGTTGCAAATAGTCAAACTATTTAGATTATGCCAAAGCAAAAATAGTGGGGAAAAAAGAGGCACAGCAGCTACAAAATCAACGTGGATTAGAAGATAATAGTCTAGTAAATACAAACATTATATTATAAAAATGGCCAACTTGACATTTTGTTCATCAATGTCATATATGCATACAT
>NW_013952607.1:16010-22982 GCF_001266775.1 Austrofundulus limnaeus
GAAAGAAAGAAAGAAAGAAAGAAAGAAAGAAAGAAAGAAAGAAAGAAAGAAAGAAAGAAAGAAAGAAAGAAAGAAAGAGTGTTTCAAACATAGATACATTTGCATTTTTGGTCATTTTGCAAATTAAGGAGCCAATCAAAAAAATTATATATAGGAAGGCAATGATTTATTTCTTCAGGAATGCAAATAAGATGTTTTTCAGAACCAAAATCGAGCAAAATCCAATGTGTTTGCAAATGTTGTGATCCTAGAAATCACTGAATTATTTGCCTGCTGCTGCTTTGTTGTTTTGTAGTAACATGTACATTTGAAGACGTGTGAAACTGTTTAGTATGGACTGTCACTCTGAACTGCACTACTGTGGGATGGTTTATTTTGCCAATTTGAATGTGGACAGCAGCCTTTGAATGTCACCTTAGGGGTCATTCTGCATACGTGACTGTTTCTGCTTGACTTGCTTATCTGAGCTTTCAGCTATCACTGCTCTTTAAGTAGTCTGCCATCTGTAATAAACACAGTCCTGTGTAGCTCATATCCTGTTTTGAACCTGTCAACATGGTGCTTTGGCTTGAAGTGTCTGAACTCTTGGGAAAACCATGTGAGTCATTTCCATGCTTCTTGTTTTTGATGTTGGGTCTTTAAGGAAACAAAGGGGGTGGGGGGGACATATCCAGCAGGAAGGGATTCCTCCGAACTCGGACACCCACAACATCCCAAATATTAAACCCATAATGTCAGATAGTAGGAATGGGAGGGAGCACGAACCTTATGCCAGGCTTACAGCTCACATCAAAGTAGAGGAAATACCGTGTGTCATAACTGACGTACTTTTATCTCTGATCAGCTTTCAGTGATTAAATTCATTTGTTCTTTTAATGATCGCCTTGCGTAATTTTATTTTAGGCTTTGTGCAAGATTTTAAATAACCTTCTGACAAAATGAGAACAAAATCAATTTCTTGGTAGATTATTTAAAACCATCTCACACAGCCTAAAACTGATTTTTAATTTATGAATAGTTGGGCTGAAAAGCACAACTGTTGGATCTTTTTGCCACCAATAATATCAATATATCATAACTGTTGTTTATTATAAATTGTTAAGAAACAGTGGTTTGGTTGTAACATGACTAAGGGTTGTTGCTTTATACAGAATTGTAAAAATGAACATTTGTTTGTAAAATGGCAAAAGTTGAAAGTCTGTAGTTTTTCATATCACTTGGTGCCGTCAGCATTCCATAATTATTTAGGTTAAATGAATGCTGTGCCATCATTTAATAAGTGATTCAGCGAAATAAAATGATAGATTAATTCATGTAAAAGTAATTTTACATATTTGCGTTAAAAGTGTTGAATGATGAGTGTCTGCACTGTTGTTAAAATAAATAGAAATTTACAAAATAAAAAAGTGAAATAAAAGAAAGTTCAAGCTTTTATTTTGGTTTTCCTCTATTTTACAACCTGACAGGTTTAGTTGATGATTCATTTACCATTTCATCTTTTCCCATGGTAATTAAATAAAAAAAATTGGGGAAAAATTACACTACTGTAGATTAGATTATGGTGGTTAGCTATTGATAACTGTTTTTATAGCTATATGAGCCGTGTATGATGGCATTTTTTGTGTAGGTTTAAAAAAATATCATATGTCTAAAATAAATCATCAATTTGTGGAAAACCTACTAAAACATCAGGCAGAAATAAACAAAATGAGCTAAATTCAGCCAACTATAAAATAAGTAATAAAGATTCATTCATATAAAATAGGATAAAACTCAAATTATATTTATTTCTACATTGATGACTTTGAATATACTTTAAATGATTTTACAAATAAAGGACTTTATTTTAAATCAGAACCTATGATAGCATTAAGTCACTCAAGAAGACTTTATTACTGCTTTATTGTGTAAAAATCAGTCAGCTAAGTTGTGCCTTCAACACACATTGGCAGCAGCATCTGTGCGAAGAAGAACTGCACCCAGAGTTATTCTGTGACTGGGCTAATTTTAATGCATGAATTATATTTTTGCTGAAGCATCAGAAGCTTTTAGGCCCTCAGCACGTCTCGCGAGCTGTCATCAGGCAGTCTGGTGGTTTGCTTTGTCTATCCTCCACAGTAGTTGTTAAAAGGGGCCTCTCTCTCACACAGCTGAACTTATAACATCACTCATCTGAATCATTACGCAGTCTGCTTTTCAGGATGCACGCTGAGTAAACTCTGTTAGCGCTGGGACAGCGAGGCCAGAGCCGCCGAGGCTGCTGGGTTAAAATGGAAAAGATGGGGAGGGATTCGAGATCTAAAGCATGACTCTCTCTCTCTCTCTCTGTTCTTTTTAAAATAGCTAATGCCAAATTCCTTTAATGTTTGGACAAGGAATTATATCATTGTCGGGGACTGAGTGTCTAAACAATAAAAGCATCTCAAGAAATACAAACTCAGAATATGTAGTGAAATCCTTCACAGCACTTGTGTTAAATTGATGGCCACCCCACCCCCACAAAAAATGTTATTTTGCTTAATGTAATATAAAACATATTGTAAATCAGTTTTAAACTTCTAATTTATGATTCAACACAACTAAATAAACACTCTTAAAAGGTTATTCTTGTTGTGTAACTGTGGTCCCCCTGAACCATTTTGTTGAATCATCTTGTTTTAATGTCTCAAAATAAGCTGCATTGACCATGAACTACAACTCCCATCATGCATGTCAATTATTTTAGCTGCAAAATGACGACATCACCAATAGGTGGAGGTGCGTAGGGTTCAAAAGTATCCGGGAGCTGGTGAAATTGACAGTGTAAAATCTACACATAGCCCAGTTGTACCGGGAAGTGGGAATTTTCCACTTACATGTCGTCAATTGAAACTGGAACGCCGTTCCAGTGGGAATTCCATGTCAGAAATTAGGAGAGTTCAAAATTCAAGATGGCAGCTACTCACCACAACTCAGCAGTGAGTAGAATTTGTGTACTTTTACTTTTTGTATTATTAGTGCGTTTCAGTGTTTATTAGAGGACATGTTAAAATGCTGTTTCCATGCAGGAAATACCACACAGAGCTCAGTTATTGTTTGCTAGCGATGCTCAGCCATAACGAGATGAGGAACTTGATGTTTTGTGTTTAGTTGAAATTTATTACAACTGGTCCATTGAGGACCTCCATAAAACTCATGTGGCCCCCACTGAAAATGGGTTTGATGCACCTGTTTTACAATGTGCATCAATGTTTTTATTTTTTATTTTTCTGTCGGGTAACCAAAAGCTAAAAGGTCTCTTAAGGCACCCAGTTTGGATTGGATTGAAACGTCTTTCAGTTCATCCAGTGATTATTTCTCAGAGTTTCATTCAGACTCAACCAGCAGCTCATGAGATATTTTGCAAATGGATCAGACAAACGAACACACAGACACATGCAACAAAAAAAAAAAACATTATCTCTCCGCCTTTGCCTTTGGTGGCTGGCAATAACCAGTCTCAAAACGCCTCTTCCAGTTCTTCCCACACTGAGATCCCACGCGGAACACAGAAGGATGTTCTGTCTCTTAAATGGAACGACCACATTGCAATTAGGAAGCACAATAGGAACATCCTCCTCTACATTGAGGTGAAGAGTTACACACCCCGGGGGAGAAGCTGCAGATGTCAAAAACAAGCCAGATAGCGCTGCAGCGTGCATGCATGCCCCGGCCCAGTGCAGTCTATGAGGTTACAGAGAGCCCATAGTGCAGATGAAAAAAAAAAATAGCACGTGTTCAGCAGTTTTGCATCACTCTTTTAACCTAAAACACTTGTTATGTCACAGGTTGTCCCAACTCTGGACATCCTCAGAAACATTTTAATACAGAGCATGAAAGCTCTCATTAAAATGTGGAGTTTGCTGATATTCTTCAAGAAGAAAAGCACATTACTCAATCCTTTTTTTCCTGTCTCTCTCTCTCTTTTGGCTCATTCTGTTGTGTTGAGCCACAAAGCTTCACTGCCTGTGTGCCGATTTGGTAATCAGGCTGCACTTTTTTTTTTTTTAGTAAAGAAATGGAAATTTAGCCTTCTCCTTCCCCGGGTTTGGCAGCGGCACGCTGGCCTCCCTCTGCGCCTGTATCTGCTCAGAACAGGTGCCCGATCCCGCTCAGCTGCAGCATTCACGGCGCAGGTACGGGTGGGAGGCCCTTGGCCGCTCGTCCGGTCCCCCAAGTTTTCCAGGGGTCCCCATCTGCGTCCCCGCACATCCACTGCCACATGGCACCCGTCCCTCGACGAGTCTGGTCCATTCTTCGTCCGGCGACGTACACGCCTGCCTGCCACCCCACACTCTGCCTGTTTTTGAGCCACAATGAGATGAAGAATAGCTGCACCCATAATCCCTTGCTGTGCAATGTGTGTTTTCCTTCTTCTCTTTCCTTTGGGCAGATTTAGGTCCAAGTACAAATTGTAAACAAGTTATTACTGCTGTAACACACTCTAACTGGAAACACACTCCATGTGTGAGTGCTTTCATTTGATGTAAAGTTTGCTGCGTTTAGTTTGATTACTCCATCATTGTATCTTATTGCAAATATTTTTGCAATTGCACATTTAGGTTCAAACCAAAATAATATTTTTATTGTAAATTCTTTAATACTATGATTTGCAATAAAACTAAGAAAAGAAAATAACCTTGAAAGAAACTCCACATCATTTTACATCTTAGTGATATAAAATATGTTGATTGAATCAATCCTTTTTTTCTATATTATTAATGTTGATTCTGGTTTATTTTCCTGAAGTGGATCAAAGAAATTGCATTATTTTTGTGGCCACAGCTTTGTTTGAATTCACACTAGACATTGTAGTGAAACAAAAATGTATTTTGTTGAAAGAATTAATGGTTTTACTTCTATCAGACTTCTTGATATTATAAAAACCAATCAAGCCGAAACGATAAGACTGAACATGTTGCACAAAAATAAGAAAATCTGTGCTTAGTATTTTCTGTCTTTGTTGTTACAATGCTTCTTGGAAATAAATATTTTACCGAGCACCTGATTGGCCTTGGGAATTCAGGATTGATTTATTGTCATACCAATGTGTGTTTAACTATTGGTGTGTTTAACTATATGTGCTCTGTCTTTTAAGAGGGAATCTCGGCCTCCATTGCTAGCATCTGCCTTGGTCACGTAGTTCAAATCAGCCACTTCCTCATGACCTGAAAGTATTACATTAAGAATGCCGTAAAGCTCAGATCATCTGCTTCTAAACGTGATGTGGCTGGACGCTCCCTCCTCCTCAACACAATAGATTCTGGACCAAGCAGACAGTCAGCCTCCTCGGTTCCTCCTGCGAACCTGGTCAGTGATCAGCGTGCGCCACAGTCCCATCAGATGGATAATCCTTTCCACAGCTGTGATGGCTCAGGGTCCATGCGCTGCTACCTCAAGCGTTGGCGCATTCGTTCGACCAGCAGTCTTGTTTGTTTGCCCAGGGAAGTGACATGACGGCAGGGGAGGAAATAGGAAACATAACAGACTACCTGACAGATTCATTCCACGGCTTGACCTGAGCCTGGAACGAAGCCAGCCAGCAATCAGAGAGAAATAACAAGAGGAGCCTCTCCTGTTTGTTCAGTCGATATCCTTAAAATCACACATAATGCAAATCTTAAGATCTGCAAGTGTGTAAAAATTTCAATTTGTCAAATTAATAGCATTGTGAACTTCATTGTGTAGGAAAATGAGATAATCACAGCAGTGTGTTTACTGTTGCTGCAGTTCACAGATGTGTCATGTTCCTATGTTGCCATTTGTATCTTAGTGAAATATTGCTGCAGCTGCAGCAGCAGTGGCTGCCTGTAGTGTTCAGAGTGACTAAAGGTTTGGATGCTAATGAGTCATCTTCTGGGGAGGGACAAAAAAATGAAGGCTGACACATTGAGTGTTTTACCCTCACTTCCCAAAACTTAGTGTTCTCTCAAGATCCTCAAACAGCAGCGAAACATTCTCTCCCAGCTATCCTGAGTGTTTTCTTTTCTTTTTTAGTTATCTGTGGCTACGAGGTGGTTCAACGGTTTGCCCGCTATTCATAGCTTTAATGACTGTGCTGATTTGAATGTAGCACTCCACCACGGCATGCTGAAGTTGAAAGATGCTTTAAAGGTGAAGATAAGTTTGATGAAACAATCAAATGAAAACTGTTTATTAATTACCTGGAGGCACCTCAATGAGTGAAGTAAAGTCAAAACCAACATTTAATTTGTGAAAAATGTAATGCAGGTACATTTTACTTTTACTTTCAGTATTTAGTAAAACCTCCACAGTTAAAAGGCATGATTTTACTGAGCAACTGTTACCTCTGCCAAGGGAGGAGGTAATATTTTTGGTTGCGTCTGTCTGTCTGTCTGTCTGTCTGTCTGTCTGTCTGTCTGTCTGTCTGTCTGTCTGTCTGTCTGTCTGTCTGTCTGTCTGTCTGTCGGTCCGTCCGTCCGTCCATCTATCTATGGATAAAATTACTCAAAAACTTATGGACGGATTTTCATGAAATTTTTACCACAGGTGGGTATTGGCCAAAGGAACACATTGTTAAATTTTGGTGATGATCCACCTCATGATCTGGATGCAACAATTTTTTTATGATGGGGAAATAATCCAGCGTAGAACTGTAGACTCTGTAGAAAGCCAATCAGCTTCAAGGAAGATGACTGTAGACTTCCAATAACATCAGATCATTCATAGATAGGTCTACCTCCCACAACTGTACACATCCAATGGGATTGCCTGAGGCGGTGTTGAAGACCAATGATGAAGGCGCATGGAAATAAAACTTTTGACCCAATTACGTTTTAATTGAAAAAGTTACTGTTTTAACTGACTTAAATGTAACAAAAGCTCAGTTGGATAATACATCGGTCTGCACGTCCTAACAATTTTGTATTTTGTGTTTATGTTTTTGGATATTTTCCCCCCACCTGTATCGGAATGGTAAGCTAGCTAATTCAC
>NW_013952607.1:23429-26578 GCF_001266775.1 Austrofundulus limnaeus
TATATATATATACGTATGTAAAGTGGACAAGAAGGTGAAGTTTCAGATGTCCTGACTAAGTGAATTTCTTCTCACATTGGGTACAGATGAACTTTTTTTCACCAGTGTGCTTGGGTTTATGTTGTTCTAAGTCCCTTGAGTCTCCAATGTATTCTTCATTCTGGTCGCTGCAGTGAGGTTCAACTGGAGTTTTGATTGACTCAACCAGTGGCTCTTGGACAAACCCATCACCACCAGGGTCTTCAGGTTCTTCTTTGACTGTAAAAGTCTTTTCCCATGGCACACATACAAAAAGAGGTGAAGATCAGGTTCAGAAATCCCAAAAATGCAACTGCTTCCTAAAGGAAAACATGACTTTACTAAAAGCCCCATATCCATTTTATTAAATTAGCATAAGCCTGTTTTGTTTTTCTGAAGTAACAGCTCAGAAATATCACACAGTTTAGACTGTCATCAAAATAAGACTTATTTTTAGTGCCAGAAATTCAAGTTTCTAAAAGTCTTTATCATGTGTTTTGAATGGTTTTTCTGTAACCTAGCAACCAGTATAAACTTTCTTCAGGGTAGCTAAAACCTGTGCTGACTTACCGCTGGTGATAGGATTAACTCCATGGTGCTGTTCTTCAGATCCATGAGTTGAAACTTCTCCAGTTTTCTGAGTCAGCTCTGACAAATAAAAACAGTGTCAAGAATCATTTCTACAATAAAACACCTGAGCACATTAAAAACAAGTTGAAACATATTCTAACTAAGAAAATGTCAAATAAAAAAATATAACAGAATATTTACAGACTATATCAGTTTCTTTTCAACTAAAACCTATCTCTGATAATAAAACAATTATGTGAACTAAACAAAAGTAGAACAGTTAAAGAAAAGTCATAGAAAAACTGTTTTACTTATTGTGTGGGTCAAACTTGCTCCTGTAGGTTCAGAGGTGTTTTGAAATGTATCAGGAAATGATTTAATGCACTTTAATGACTTCTATGGTAACCAAATTCTACCTCAGAAGAGTCTGATGCAGAGCTTTTAAATAAAACAAAAGTGATTTATTGAACTAAATTCAATGTAAACATTGAAAGTGTGGTTTTATGAAAGGTGCTCAGTGACTCAGTTAATTAATAATAAACAAATTTTGTTCAAGAATAACTCCCAACAGAATGAAAACATTAAATATACTTTGAATCTTATTTTATAGATTTTATTATACAATCTGTGTCCGTAGTTTGGGCTTTGGTGTTGTTGGTGTTTATAATGAAACTGAGGATTAAATCACAAAGTGGTTTGTGGAGAAATAGTTAGCTAAAAGGTTTGCAACAATTGCATTTTGTCAAAAGATAATGAATGAAACCTAAAGGGTGGTTTAAATGAAATATCTGAAATATATTCAGAAACAAGTTTTTGAAGTTTGGAGCAAAGACCAAACAATAATAATCATTGTGGAGCCTTTGGTGCCAAGGTTGTGAACCCACCCACTGATAAAAGAGTTATACACCTCCAGACTTTCATAGACTTTCATCTGCTCTTTGTTGTAGTAAAATGACTAAAGGACCAGATAGTGATATTGACAGCCTCGACTGCCTGCAAATCTTTAGGCTTTGTTTAAAACTCATTCATCCTCATGAGTCATATCCGACATATTTGTTAACTAATTGCTAATATCTTTGTCTTGAAGCTGTATCTACTGCAATGAACACCATTATGCTAAACACAATTTACAATGTAAATTTTAGATATTTGTTTTTATTTTTAAAAGCTGTTTGGGGAATTAGGGGCACTTTATAACAACTGTAATCAAGTTCTTTCTGTCAAAGATGCTAATGAATATATTAATATATTTATTAGGCTTATATACATTATATATTTAACATGTAGGCTTGTTTTTTCTTACAACAAAATGTTTCACTTTGTATCAATTACATTCCTCATTTAATTAAAAGCTGTAAACAACCTGTTTTTGTGTTGCATTGATTATTATTTTCTTAAAGGCATGTTCTGTAGAAACAAAAAGAACAAATTTATTTTGAGGTGACTTCTACTAAATTAAAAAAGAAATTTGATTCAGTGCTTATTTTTTTTGTTTGTTTGTTTGTTTTACATAATTTGATCAGTCATAAACATTTAATTATCAAGGCTCTGCTCCATGGTGTGCTGTGTTGATGCTTGAGTTTGTGTCCTTGTCACAGCGTCCTACCCTGAGGTGTGTTTCCTGAGACATACAAGTAGATTTTACCCAGGGAGTCTGCAGCAGCACCCGGAGCTAACCCCTAACAACTCAGAGGCCGATACCCCATCAAAGACACTTTTTTTTATTTTTCGCACCTCAAATGCCTCTAGCTCCACCCGCCCAGCTTCCACATTCAAAAAAGGCTCAAACTGACCCCTCCGCAGAGTTTTAAACCCTGCAGGCATGTAGGGAAATGATCTAACCTCAAAGAAATGAGACCCCTGACCAGCTGCAAATACTGCTAACATGATGAATGTTGTCATTCTGCTCAGTTTAATCACATTCACAGCAAGGTGTCAAAAGCACACAATCAAAAGGGAATATGGAAGCCAAAAGAGGTCAGATTTTGTATTTGCAACAAACGTGTAGCTTGTGTTGAAGACACGAAAAGCTAGGTTGCTACTGGTAAAAAAAAAAATGGTGGAAGGCAAGTCGATGGTAATCAGCCCAGCGTTGCTTCCTCCCGCCTTCTGAACAGCAGGTTCCCGTTCCCTCAACTCTGGCTCTTTTGATGCAAGGGCCCATACAGGCCCAAACATCCTGACGGAGCGAGGCTTCCCACCCGACCTCCCCCCCCTTATCAGTCAGGAAACACTGCTCCTGCGCCACATCCTCTTTACAAGAAGCACGACTCAACCATTCCAAAAAAAAAAAAAAAAATGCAGGAAAGACAAGCCAGACTCCAGGATTTGTCAAAAGCCCCTTGAATTCCTTTTGGTAAAAGAAGGACAAATTCAGAGGAACGGGGAGGGCAGAGAGAAGAGGGAAAACAAAGAGGGTGTAAAGCAGTCAACGAGGCCTCGGAATTTCTATTTATTTTTTATTTTATTTTTTGTACAGATTACAAAAAGGTCTGCATTAGCAAGATATACTGTGGGGTGAGGAGGTGGGTGTGGAACCGTGGTGTGTGTGTGTGTGTGTG
>NW_013952607.1:26704-29008 GCF_001266775.1 Austrofundulus limnaeus
GGGGGGGGGGGGGGGGGGGGGTGCAAATAGGAATGCGATGGAGGAAGAAAACACAGGACATCAAACATATCAACAGGACCCGAAATTCCAGGTGTGGCACATCATTCAAAATGGTAGTTCTCTTAAATAAGTTAAATTAATAAAGTTGTACATTTTTTACCCCCCAAAGGTCATGAAAATATAAAAAGGAGACATATACTTTTTTATATTTCTTTATATATATATTTTAGGCATTTATTCATTATAATCAAGTGTATCTCAATGTCTTTTACATGTTTCACCTAAAGTTCTCCTGTTGATGACGATGAAATGACGAATGCTTGTTCTATTGTCACCAGAATGGCAATATATAAAATTGACCTATTTACTAATTGTATTGTAAGCCTAAATCAGCATAGATTTATAGCTAATGTTATTATTTTTTATTGTAGAGGTTGGTTACATATTAGGAATTACTTGAGAAGAATTTATAAACGCCTTTTCTTTCTTCATGATACACAACTCAGTTTAATTGCATAAGAAAACTTTAACCTTGTTCAATAACAACTACTGAGGTAAGACTCCCAAACAAGGTGAGAGCAAAACTAAAAAACAAAAGCACAATTACAAACAATCGAACGGAAAGTGTTGATATCAGCATTACAATTTATGCAAAACATCAAGGGACCTAAATTAGCTTCTAAATAGCGTCTGTACATGCCTCACTAGCAACACTAGCTGGTGGCATTTACAATCGATGGGGCAAGCTACATACGATTGCTTCGTGACAACTGGCGGTGGCATACTAGAGTGTTTTGTCTCTGCTTCCCTGAGGTGTCCATCTCCATATCGGCCTCAAATTGTTCCCTCTTGTCTCCAGACAATCATATTGCTCAGTGATGCAGTCCGTAATTGGTTGAAACTCGTTGCCGTGTGTTCCGAAAGACTTGACGAATCGAAGTCGTTTCCAAATGGACCTCTGCTTTGATTTTCAAAAGATGTTTTGCCTCTCATCCAGGGAGCTTCTCGTTTGGATTCTCCTCAGATAAGGTGTAAAAACGAAGTCCAGTTGCCTTGTAGTTGACAGCTTGTCCTTGTCAGCACCCAACCGCAATGACGTCCCTAATATGTGACCCCCGTGTCTAAACCTGTTCAGTGTCTCAAGTGAGTTTGGACACGTCTTACGAGACGCTATAGTTGTTGTAGTAGGCAGCCGTTGCGTCTGCGAGCACAGAAATTAGGCTGGTTTCCGTGGTGCTGCTGGGACATGCGGCGGCTGACGTGGCGGCGGCTGAAGCCACCTGGATGTGTCCCGTTACGGTCATGCCGCCCTGTTCGAGGTGAAACCCGCTCCCCGTAGAGTTCAGGTACTGGTCGAACTCATTGCGGTCCACCTCCCCCAGAAGCTCAGCCTGGCTCAGCTGGTCCAAAGTCTCAAGGTGTCCCTGAGTCTCTGGCGGGGGGGACAGTTGACCGAGGTGGCCCTGGTGGAGACCGTGGTGAATCTGTGGGAACGAAGAGGAACCGTAGTAAGACAGGGGAGGGCCGGGGATCAGACCGCCTCCGGTTTGGGGCATGTGAGGGATGTGACCTAAGTGTGTGCCCCCACAGTGGATTTGGTTCTGAGTGTAGTCAGTGTGGTAAGGGGGCGGACTGCCCATGTGTGTTTGACTCTGGTGGTGCTCGTCTGGACACGAGGCCGTTGAAGAGCAAGAAACGGAAGAGCTGGATGTGGAGTAGTAGGGGGGGATGTGCTCATGGTCCATGGCATCTAAGGGGGACATCTCAGGAGGCGTGGGCAGGCCGTAGGGGTAGGTGTCAAAGTTGCTGGTGGAGCCAGCTGGATCTCTGAAGGTCCTCACACTGGGCAGAGCAGGGCTGGAGCCGGAAAAGCCGCTGCCGACTCCGTTACAGTCATCTTTCTCGTGGGGGTGAGTCAGGGCCCGCTCAGGCAGGGCGCCGTGGTCCGGAGCCAGCCCACTCAGGAGGAAACCGGGGTCCACTCTCTTACAGATGCGTTTCAGCTGTTTCTTCCGGCGAGGACGGTACTTGTAGTTGGGATAGTCCTGCATGTGCTGCACCCTCAGCCGCTCGGCCTCCTCCACATACGGCCTCTTCTGAGGGGGAGTCAGGGCCTTCCATGACTTTCCTGCAGGAACAAAAAACACAAAAACCATAACTTTAACTGAACATTTCATAAAAGATATAAAAGTTTTCAGTTCTTTCTTGAGCTTAATTTTTTTTACATTTTTTTAAAACAATAATAAAACAAGTAAACATTTTTTTATTTCCAAACTTCAGTAACCAAAATGCATGTTGATTAAT
>NW_013952607.1:29183-34544 GCF_001266775.1 Austrofundulus limnaeus
GTCCTAAATATATTTTAAACAGAAGATAGTAAAATAAATATGTTTTAGGTGTTTATGCAGTTGGATTGAGACTTTGGAGTGAATTGATCTAAATATAACTTTTGGAAAAATAAAATTAAAATTAAAAAAACTGCGTTATGTGGTGAGTTTAGGAGAATTATATTTAAGTTTGGTGACGAAGCTTTAGTGCGACCCGGATATTTAACGCCATTTTTACCGCAGTGATTTTCTGATATTTTTAATGAAAAAAAAAGAGTTTTTGTATCTGTTAATGTATTCATTTATTCTCTAATCTGTTCTTCTTTTGGCGCTGAAAACAAGCAAAAAAAAACTTTGAGGCCTCATTAATGAACACAAAGAGTGCGTTTTAAGGATTAGAAAGTGCAATAATAATAATAATAATAATGAGAACTTTCAGAAAGCTTTTTTTTTTCTTACCCAACATTTTGCTGAGTTCTGCATTATGCAGGTCCGGGTTCTGGACCGCCAGCCGCTTGCGCTCGTCTTTGGCCCAGACCATGAACGCGTTCATGGGCCGTCGGATCCGCGGCTCCGGCGCCTTGTCCACGGGGGTCCTGTGCGGGCCGTGTCCGTCGGGCGCATCTCCGTCTCCCGGAGGACACTCGAAGGACTCGGGCCACGACGAGTACGCGCTGATGAGAGCAGCCATCCTCGGCGCGCGCGCGCTCTCTCCCCTCTCCAAACTTCAGAAGCGCGTCTTGAGAGTCTCTCCTGAACAAGTTGCTCTCTTTTTTTCACCCTCTCCTTCTCTCTAAATAGGTTTGACTAAAATAACGAGAAACTAAAACGAATGTTTGCTTTTAAAAAGTGAGGAGAAAGACAGCAATCCAGCGGTGATTTGCTTTGCTTTCTGTCGACAGCTGGATGCGAGCAGAGATTTTTAGAAGCCACAGATGCGCGCACATGCAGCGGCTCCTCCTCCTGATTCTGTCTTTCCTGCTGGATGGGGAGGAAGCGCTTTTTATTTGAGGAGCAGGTTCCAGGAGACACCCTGGAGGAATGGACTCCTCCTTGATTAGAAGTTAAACCCCGTGAAGAAAGAGAGGGAGAGAGAGAGGGAGAGCAACATCTCATCTGAAGCAATAAAGTTGCCTCACAACAAAAACACTTGACTCTGTTCTGCTTTCAGGACAAACTTCAAACGAGGTATAGGTTGCTGTAAAAATGAAAATAATAACAAAAACGGGCATATTGTTTTAAGCAGGAAATCAATTTGTCTTTTAATACTGACAACAGATGTTTTGCAACTTCGGCTTTTCTTTTTCCTTCTTACGAGAAATCTGTCAGAAAACCATTGCATGATGACGAACTGGACCAACCTGTTCGTCTGTCTGTACAACACCCAGAAAATTCTACTGGTTAAGTCACATTTTGACTGTTCATTGAACTTTAAGTGCCAGTGTGTGTGCCAAGGTGTTTTTCCTCCACTTCCATACGCAGAACTCAGTGCTGGCTCTAGCCTTTTTGGTGCCCTAGTTGAAGCACAACCCCTAGCCCCCGAACTATGTCCCACCCCAATTTAAACCCCTAAAAACAAGTTTGACAGTGAAAGGTACTATGGTAAACTTAGATTTATTTGCTTTCCCAGAAAGCAAATACAGTAAATAACAAAATACATGTCAACTTGTACAGATTGTCCATAAGTTATAAGGATTTTACATAATTCTGCAGGTATACGGATGTATAGGGCAAGCTCACAAATTTTTTCAAGTCTTACGGATTTTTTCAAAACCTCATTTTCAAATTTATCTAACATGTTATCTAATTTATATGTTATCTAATTTATCTAATTTATTAACATGTTATATCTAACATGCCTGTAGGATGATTTAAAAAACCAATAAATAACATAAAATAGACATCTTCCAAACTGTTCTGCCGGTAGAATTGTTTTGAACTTTTTCCGTTCTCCTTTCCCCTGGAGCAGGACGAGTCAGTGGAACGTCAGTCAAATGAGAGAAAGGGTGGGGGCGAATGCTGCATTGGGGGGGAGAAAATGGTTTATGGGCAGAGTAGATTATTTTCCAAGAAATACTTCATTACTTCATTATAGTTTTTTAAGACAAAGCTAATTGAAAGGGGCGCTGAGCAGAGTTACAACCAGGGATTAAAAAATATTAACTTTATTTTCTTCTGCAGTCCGGCGCCCCCTCCAGCAGATGGCGCTCTAGGCGACCGCCTAGTTCGCCTATGCCAAGAGCCGGCTCTGGCAGAACTTGTAGTTTTAAGGCCCATCTGTCTGAAGCAAAGGATCAAAACATGTTCATATTCATCAGTTTATGGGGCAGAGATTGGTTCTGTTGAACCAAAGAAAGTAAAAACCACTGAACACCCACAGAGAGTGCAAACTAATCAGTTTCCTTCTGTGACCAAAAGCGGTGCGTATCAAATCCAGGAGTTCCTGTTGACAGGATCCTCGCAGGCTGCAGTCATGGAGGAGCTCACACACACACACACACACACACACACACACACACACACACACACACACACACACGCGTTTGTTCATCTATCTTCAAGGGGACTATGCATTAATTTCCACTCATTTACCAGTCATTTCTACAACCTAACCCTGACCTCTAACCCCTGACCCACAAACGGCATTTCCCCCAATGCGGACAGGGATTTTGTCCCCATAAGAAGCAGTTGGTCCTCACCAGGCTGCAGGGGAAAAGGTCAAACATCATCCCCACGAAAAACAAATGCAAATACAGCTGGTCACAGGCCAGGTATAAGAAACAAACCTGACAACAGATTAAAAGCATGTCGGGCGTCAGTTTTCAGCTTCATGCACGTCTTACAAGAATCTACAGCTCATTCCTAACCCCACACAGCCCCCTTACACCCTCACCCCTCTTCCCAAACAGGAACAGGATATGGCACCTGAAGCCACAGATTGTGCACGGTGCAGCCACGTCAGTGATATATAGGGCTGTGTTTCCTCAAGCTGCTCTGACATGAGCCTTACTTGTGTGAACAGTGAAAGTCAGGGCAGCAGAGATGGAAAGATCAGGTACGATGTATGATGTGAGAAACCAAAGCTTCATAAGTAAAAAAATATAATAAAAAAAACTTGAAATCAGGTGGTTAGACTGCAAATACATACTTTTTAAAAGCCCTAAGAAATCCTTAGTGTGTAAAAGCTTAAAGGGAACATGTGCAAAATCCAACTTTTTAGCTGTTAAATGCATTTTATCGTTAAATCAGAATTTAGTCTCTTCCTGTGCTGTGTAGATATCGTTACATTCTGTTTAGATCATATTTTTCAACCTGTTCTGTTTTCTAAATGATGTTTTCTGAACTATCACGTCAAATTATTTGCAACGGAACCTCCAAATAAGGTTTGGACTTACCAACAGTTTGGTTGTCTTCATTCTCCTCTGGCTCTGGGCCAGACTCTGGCTCCAAGTCGTCCCTTGTTGACATAATTTATTACATTTGTAAATAAAATGTTTCTGTGCAACTATATAGTCGTAAACCCCATCCATCAACCTTGAATGTCCCGTTCTGTAAGATGGAGGGAGACAGGGGTGAGTAGCGTCTCCTTTGGATTTAAAGAGACAGCCTCAAAATGAGTTGATTTGATGCATACCTCAGAAAGAGGTGAAGGGGGGGGTTGTGGAGCTACAATAAAGAGCAGTTCAGACCATGTGCAATTTTGTTGTTCCCTAATATGGGTGATAAACATTGGTTTTAGGTCAAATAAACAAGGGAACCTTAACAATGTGTGCTAATTCCATCCAATTTCATGTACACTAATCTCACTCTGTTGTAACAAGTAAGAGGAAAATAATAGATTTTAGAAGTAGATTTTAAATGTAATTAATTCTGGAAATCCTTTCAAGGCCTTTTTGATGTTTCAAGACCCACAGTGGGGTCCAACTTTGGGAACCACTGTTCTCGATTTTATTTAATTCTGAGGCATCATTCCACTAAGTAAAATGTCATCGAGGAAAACAGCAACAAATTTACAAGACAAACATGTCCACGCTCATGTCAGAAAAGTTGAAAAATAATAATCAATATCAGTTTTGCACTTTTAAGCTTTTGCTATGATTAGTTTTAAACAAGAATTTTATTATTTTTATAGCCCTTCGTCAGCTTAATTTCAGCTCTTTCTGCAAATTTCAGCAACCATTCAGCAGGATTTTCACAAAAAAAATGTATTGTGTGCTTAAAACATGGAGTCACTTTAAATAAAAATCTGTCTAGTTTAACAGAAACTTATAGCTTAAACAACAAACGTCTTAGCTTCAGGTAAATAAAGTTTATGTGTTCAGTCTTACCCTGCAGAAAACAATGTGGTTCCTTGGCAGATTAGATCAAATCTTAATTTTTTTTACCAGTTTCGTTATAAACAGATATGAACTGGCCTTTATAAAGAGGTCAATAATCAGCAGTATTTACATTTTTATAGTAATTAAATGACATTTAATTGCACTAAATGGTTGACATAAACATTACCACTTTATGGTGAAAAAGTGATTAACGTTACGTTCATTTAAAACTGGTTTTGAAGACATGAAAGAGACACAAGTCAGACACGAAAAAACTTCTTTGAACTGTGTTATATCATATAAGTCAGAAAATAATTACGTTTTAACCACACTGACATGCAGCTCAGAATGAGTGATTGTGAGGAAATGAAGATACAACTCAGTCTACAGGCTTCATTATATAACTTTGAGTAATTAATATTACATAATATGTGATGCTATTTATGCTATATATTTATGTATGTTTTTTGGTATAATTTGAATTAAATTAATTTAATCCAGATTTGTTTTTGATTCATGATTTTAACTTTTTTTCCGTCCTTTCGTGCCTAAAGTGTAAACTGATGTTTAAGTGAATTAGAAAAATGTTGATATGTTTTATGAAAGTTTGGAAGCTGCCATTCAGCAGTCAGTGCAGGTGCTGGGCATAAAATTAGAATATCGTGAAAAAGTTGATTTATTTCTGTGATTCCATTCAAAAAGTGAAACTTGTTTATGATATTCATTCATTACTCACAGACTGAAATAAATGAAATGTTTATTTCTTATAATTCTGATGAATGAAAATCCCAAATTCCCCCCAAAAAATCAAGAAAAAAAAATAACCCCAAGCCAATGGTAATTGGGCTACACATGACATGCTTATGTAATACCTGGATGGTGTACAGATCACACAGGACATAAAAGGCACTGAATGAATTATTGGGTTAGGTGTACGTCACCCACACCTGTTTGTATCCCATACAGAAATGTGTTTGTAATTTTGTCGGCCATCTTGAAGAATGGTCACTATATATATATATACACACATATGTATATATATACACACATATATATATATATA
>NW_013952607.1:36163-70659 GCF_001266775.1 Austrofundulus limnaeus
TATAAATATATTGCGTGGGCAGCGGTATCTGTCCTGAAAGTGAGCTTTGAAGAATACATGTAACAACTTTCATGTCCATTTGAATGATTGCTTCACTTCTAAAGACAGCAAGAGTTGCAGCTGTGTACTTAATCTAATTTCTATTGTGCCAGACCAAATAAATTTTATTGGGGGAGGGGTGTATTGACTGTATCAAATTATTGTGGTGGTCATAGCCCCATAAACGCCATACCCCACACAAATTACACCCATGCCTACAAACCGTGCATGTTGTCTTCAGACCCTGGGCCTCCCTTGTAAAAGAGATGGGTTTTGCCTTGTTAAATAAAGATTAATAAATAAAAAGTAGAATCAGAACTCCTAACCTAAATAATTTGAGAACAAAACAAAAATTATTGCTTGTGATATTTATTCCAAACTAAAGTGAAATAAATCTTAAGACTAAAATTACTCAAAGTTCCACTCTGTGAAATAAAATCACATGGTTGTCCTCAACAGATCAGGTTACTTAAACTAAAATAGCCTCATAATTAGTCATTAGTTGTTGAGCTGGAAAGTTGATTGAACTCTTGAAAACTACTAGAAGTTGAGCCACTGCATTTTTCTTCAAGTGTGGGAGTTTACCAGTCTGTTTACTCATTCAGTAAAACAGCTTCCTGGGTCAGATGTTGGTTAACAGTCTACAAGTATTGTAATAACTTAAAAAAATACATCAAAATCTCTTTTTTCTGATCTGTATTGTTACTGCCAACCTGAAATTTAAAGCCCAAGATTTTAGGAATGTGGACATCAACACTTATTTTTTACAACGTGACTAATTAGTTCCTCAATTTATATAAATAACAAAACAGAACTCACCTGCGTTCTTGAGCCACCACATAAAATGCACCTGTAAATAATAGCTCAGTACTACAAATGAGTAATTACTTTCACTCAGAAGTGAAACAAAATGAATATTTGAGTTGCACATCATGCTACAGGGACTGCGCTTTTTGAAAGAGGACAAAAAGGGACAGAATTCTACATTTACATAAAGATTATAGAGAAAGATATAAAGATAAAGATATAGAAAGATTGGTGTTATTGAGGATGAGACAATTTGGTTTGGGACAAATAACACAATGCTCACCACTGCTGATGAATAATTGACATGGAAAAAATAGTCTCTTATTCAGTGATTTTGAAAATATCGAAAGGACCTGAAATGTAGAGCTTGTCCAGTGATAATGGAAAAAAAAATCTCAAGGCCAGGAGTTATGTCGTATACGCGTTCTCATCGCTATGCATTATTTATGATGTAGCTTTGCATTCTTGTGGCTTTGCATTATTTAGATCGTGGTAACATGTCATCTCGTGGCTTTGTGTTCTCATAGCTACGTGTTATCTCGTGGCTATGTTACCCCATGGCCACACGTTCTCATGGCTATGAGGCCAACATGGTCGTTACAAATAACTAACCTTAGAAAACAAAACATAACTCAGTCTGATTTAAAGGTAGCTAAGGGGGATACCTATATAATGTGAAAAGGGAATTTATTTACCGTAATCGTCCTGATGCATCTCAGTAATCCAGGTAGAAAAAAATCAAAAAGAAAAAAATAAGTAGATCCTCTGGATGATTCTTCTTTAGTGAAACGTTTCATCTCTCCTCCAAGAGACTTCTTCAGTCTGATGAGTTTCAGGTGAACTCAGCCTTATAAGCACTGCCTCCACATGGACAAACAGGTTAATCACATGCAAAAGAGGGCCATGGCCTAACAATAGGCTTGATTAGCTCAATTGAGGGTCATGTGCCCCATCACCTGACTTATTGGTTTGGATGCTTCAGCTGTGGTTATTTGGTGTCATGTTATGTGTAAGTAGTGAGTGCAAGCGGGGTTCAACGGCCCCTTGTTTTTGCCTCTCTTTCCATCTTTGTGTTGGTATCACTGGGGCCCTGATTCACACCTTTTGCTCACAGGGGGCTGAGTCATACTTGCAATAAGAGCATTGTAGGAGGAGGACAACTGGGCACGAGGGCCTCCACCTCTGTTTAATGGTGGACGGTTTTTCTTCACAAAAATGGCTTCCTTTACTCCTCTCTCAAACCAACGTTCCTCTCTCAAGGATGAGAACATTTTCATCCCTTTCAAAAGTAGATAAAAGTGTGGGCCATACAGTGATGGATTGTAGTAACAGTATTTTTCTTGATGGAACTGATAAAGAAGAGATAATGAATATTGTAAAACATCTTGCAGACAACAGATCAAAAGACTGGATGGACATGGATATGATGTTAGTGAAAGAAATAACGGGTTATGTGATTGAACTGTTCACATTCACATATACAGTATATGTAACTTATCATTTTCAACAGAAATATTTCCTGATTACAGGAAGACAGCCAAGGTCATCCCTCTCTATAAGAGTGGTGAGAAATATGTTTAACAATTACAGACCAATATCATTGTTACCGCAGTTTTCAAAAATTCTGGAAAAGTAATTTGTGACTAGATTAGATCAATTTATCGATAAACATAATATATTAAGTAGTAGTCAATATGGGTTTAGAACTAATAATTCCACATCAATGGCCCTCATGGACTTAGTAGAGCAAATAGCAACTGATGTTGATCAAAAACAATACTGTGTTAGTGTTTATGTTGACTTAAAGAAAACTTTCGACACCATTGATCACAGAATTCTTCTAGAAAAATTGAACAAATACGGCATTAGAGGTCCAGCACTACAGTGGGTATACTAGCTATTTGAAAGATAGAAGACAGTTTGTACAAATAAATAATGTAAGATCTGAATTAAGTAATATCATATGCGGTGTGCCTCAGGGTTCTGTACTTGGGCCAAAGCTTTTTATTTTGTTTGTAAATGATTTGGTAAATGTGTCAGGGTTGTTCAAATGTGTTTTATTTGCAGACGATGCAACATTCTTTTGTTTTGGTAAAGATATAGAACGGATGTTGGTGGTGATGCAGACAGAATTTGTTAGAATACAAACTTTGTTTCAACTCAATAAATTATCATTAAATTTAGATAAGACAAATTATATGATATTCGGTAACAGAAAGAAAACTGTTGATTTTCCATTTAGAGTTGATGGTATTGAGATCTAGTCAGTGAGGTGAAGTTTTTTGGGTGTCATCATTGATGAGAAGCTGACATGGAGACCTCATCAAATCATATTTCTATTTACAGAAAAGAGACTTAAGAATCATCACCAGAAAGCATTACTATCACCCATCAAATTCATTGTTTCATCAGTCAAAGTTATTGAAATTCTATGATTTGGTTAACTATGGTATTTTATCAGTTACTGTATGTATAGGGCTCATAAAAACACATTACCTTCAAACATTCAGTTGCACTATTAAAAGAGAGTTGCTATAATCTCAAGGGGATAGAAATGTTTGTAAGACCTAAAGTTAGAACAAGTTTAAAGGAACGGAGTACTTCAGTCCAGGGAATAAAATTATGGAATAATCTGGAAGATGACATTAAAAATGCCAGATCAATATGCATGTTTAAGAGAATGATAAAGGTTAATTTGCTGGAGAAATATGTAAATGTATGAATTGTTGTTCAAGGATTTACACTTTTATTTTTTTTCCTTTTCTTTTTTGTAAACTGTAGATAATTTTTGATTGAAATTTTCTTTTGAGAAAAAGGGGCAGATATAAGAATTTTTCTTCTTCTGCTACCTTTCATTTAAATTGTAATTTGTATTTTTTTGTTTGTTGTTGAATTTATGTTGTTTTTGAAGAAAAGAATGAATAAACTAAACAGGATTCCTAAAAGATGAGTCAAACTTTGTTTCGGATTATTTCAAAACATTGAAACTCTAAAAGCAAAAAAGGTGTGCTAAAATGTTTTCGTGTGCAAGACTGGACACCTGAAGTCGACCTATTCGTCCTTTGACTCATCGCATGGAGGAGTTAAACAAGACGGTCTTGTTGAAGGTTTTTTTTAACGTTAGAGAAGCCGTGACAAGTTGCATTACTTCATGTGGTGGCGTAGTGACCGTCACAAACGCCACGTGATTCATTGGTACAGTTTTACATGTACAGCTGAACAACTTGCATAAGAATTCCATCGCCAGAAAAAAAAAGTTTCCCAAATTAGGAAACATTTAACTAGGAGACAAAACAAAAAGTCAAACTTGTGAGACTGTAGGTTTTATTTTAAAAAATGAATCCAGCTATATTATTTTTCAGATTTTCAAAAGATCAAAATCATCAAGACTGAACTCATTCCAAGATTTACAGAAATAAATTTCATCTGTCACATAGCATAAACCACTTTTTATCCTT
Source organism: Austrofundulus limnaeus (assembly GCF_001266775.1). Lineage (NCBI taxonomy): Eukaryota > Metazoa > Chordata > Actinopteri > Cyprinodontiformes > Rivulidae > Austrofundulus > Austrofundulus limnaeus. The sequence continues at coordinate 40,468 of NW_013952607.1, forward strand.
TTCATTTTTTAATATCTGACAAAAAATAATGTACAGTCAACTGAGCAATCTGAATTGTGATGTTATTTGAGCACATACATAGTGGTAACACACTAAAGTATGATTGTAAAATATATTTCCCCTGTATTGTACAATAGCAGGAAACAGCTTCATTTTAATTAAATGAAAGCAGATATTTTAAATGCAGGAATTTAATTCTTTTTACAGTTTTATGAAAAACGGGTTGAACAGAATGCCATGTCACTTTAAATCTTTTTATATAACTAAGTTGTGAATGCAGTCATATGTAATGAGACTAAAACAGATTAAAAGTTAATTTCATTTCAGCATTTTCACTGAACCACTTTAAGGATTTTATGTTCAAGACATCTGAATTGCCTAAAGTGTTTTTAATTAGACAACTTTATCCTAATGCATAGCTTTATTTTACTCTTGATGTTCCTGCTTTCTTTTTTTCTTTTTGGATTTCTTGACTACCAGCTCATTATATTCTTCTCCTGCATCGTCCTGTTTGTGGTTTTTCTTTTCATCCTGCGTGAGCTCGGACTCTCCAGATTTATTCTCTGTTGGCTCGTGTCCGTTTAAATGCTCACGCTTTTTAAGTTTCGTTTTCCTGGAGGAGCACAGTTCTTGACAGTTCTCCAGAACATTCATGGAGGTACAGTTTTCATTTGCATTATTGTCATGTTCTGCAGTTTTTCTCTTCTTCTTCTTCTTCCTCCTCGATCTCTCTTCCTCCTGGTTGTCGTCATCTATTTCTACTACTACAGGACCAATGCATTTTTCTTCTATAACTTCTACATCCTCCACAGGCTTTTTGTTCTTCTTCTTTTTCTTCCTTTTGGGCTCTTCAGTATCGTCATTGCTGTTGACTGGACTGAGTTCTTTGCCAGGACCGGATGTCTCTGTAGCCTCCGCCTCCACCGAAGGTGCAGTAGCTTCAGCTCCACGAGCCGCCTTCAATCGAGCCATACGCTGTGCAAAATACTCGTGCATGCTCAGAGAGCTGGTCACAGTCTTTGTGATGAGCTCTGTGTCCTGTTCAGGGGGAGGAGTCCCGCTCTCCACAGACTCATCTGAGGAATTAGTTTTGCTGCTCTCCTAAACCGAAAACACACAAGAAGACAGAGTTTAGGCTTTAGAGAATCTGCACAAAGACAGCTCACCATTTTAAACCAAGGAGCTTAAATGGTTTTCAGTCACCACCCAAAGAACATACCAACAGTCTTTCTTGAAAGAAAAGCCTAAAATAGTGGGCTGATAAAACAATAGATGTCTTAAAGGAAGCACTGTCAACAGAACTGTCATGTTTCTGACAATTATCATCCATTTCTTACAACACTAGTTTTACACATCCAGACAGGTTTGTTTGCACAGTCAGCTTCAAACTGTCATCTTTTGTAATGCTTCTTTACTATTAAAGTAAGCCGTAGCTGAAGCTTGATTTTTCTTGATTTTCAGACAAAAATAAAACTAAATCCACTGCGTCTGTCAGCACATTCCCACTGACAGAAAACAAAATAAAATTCACTTCAACCAATCCATCTCATCCAAAACCTTGGCGACTTTTTTGGGAAGCCCATTTCTGCTTTTATAGAATAAACATTTCAGTAAAGAGGTGTGTGAAAATTAAGGATTTGGTTAAAGGGGGCAAAATAGGAATTTTCTCATAACATAATAAGCACTTTTTTGTGAAAATGTGCTCTTTTGTCACACAACTCTAACTTACAAATATTGCTGACCACGCACTGTCACATAATATAATGTCATTTAACTTTTTAGACAATTTATCTGTAATACACAATAACATGCAGGTCAGATGAACTGGCAACTCTAAACTCTCACCAGGTGTGAATGAAAGTGTGAATGGTCTGTCTTGTGTCTCTATAGGCATTTTTGCATTGTAAGGCCTGGCTCGGCCTCGAACTGGCCTTACTCTACCTCAGCTCTGGTTGCGTTTGGATCGAGCAGACACGTGGGTGGGATCATAAATATTAAACACAAGAATCTTATTTCATTTTATTTGCAACACAACATTAATCAAGCTTGAAGGAAAAGACTATAGTGGACCATCCAGCAGTTCGATGCTGAAGACAAGAGGCAAGATGATGGAATGGGAAGCTAATGGTAGCTAATGTTAGCTTGTTGTTGTTTGGTAGCTTGCTATACTGTAGTTAAACTTGCATTAAACGAAAGCTAGCCGTGTAAACAATTCAAGTTATGCTCATCTGTGTGACGTAACCCCCCCAGTCAGTGAACCAATCAATGAGCAACAGTAGCTGACATGAAATTAGGCAGAGCAGTCCACCCAGATATAACCACGGGTCTCGGGGTTCCAAAAATCAGGGTGGAACTGGGCCACAAAGGCTAATGCAAACACTCGGATTCTGTGTTTGAAGTCAGGTCTTGCAGTGCAAAAAGGCCTATGTGTCCCTGTGATGGACCTGAGCAGGGTGTACTCCACCTCAGCACCCAATGACCCTAAAAGGAACTAGTGGGTAAAGAAAATGGTTGGCTAGAAAAAGTGCTAGATCCATTTCAAACAGAATCAAAATAACTGCTGCACTTAAAGAAAAATAAGTCAGGACGATGTTTCTACATTTATTGTAAAAGTTTTAAAGTGTATCAAACAATGGCAGCTTTCTCTTCTAGAATCCAGGACAAAATAAAGTGATGATAAAATCATCGCTCCAACCTCTGGGCTACACATTAAACCAGGCCAACTTTACAACTGTTAGGAACAACACGATCCAGATTTTACCTCCACAGCATGTACAATTTGTCACCTCGCCCCTGTGACCCATTTGTCTTCATTTTCCTAATGGCCTACTCAATGCATAATGATTTGTCCAGAAGAATACAGAAGCTCCTCTGGAGAATCACACTAAACAATGCTGCCGCTCCGTGAATTATCTCAGATGGTAAAGTGGATGGAATTTTTTCAAACACTACAGATTACAGATAAACTGAAAACACTGAGCTTTGTGGAGTTGTCTCATTGTTCGGACTTTAAACTTTTACATTCAGATTACGCGACTGAGCGTCAGCGTTGAATCAGGACGAGATGATAATCATAGTACGCATAAAAATGTTAAAAAATAAGAGAGAAAAAGCCGTTGTATGGATTATTTTAACTTGGTCGCCTATCCATTATTAAAATCTGTATTGACTAAAAAGTTTCAAGAGTAAAGCTACCATTATTTATAATATAAATAAAAAATATAGAGATGGATCCATGTAATGGACCATAATCTAAACTGTAAATGTTTGTGTCATTGAGCTTCCTCTTTTGCCCCTTCATTGTTTTGATTCACCTCTTCACTCAGTGGTTGGTTTTTAACTGAAAAAATAAATAAATAAAAAAGCATTCAGGTTTTATTAATACATACTGTAACTCAAACTGAAAATCACCTATAATGAGCAATTTATTCATAGAAATTAAGCTTTTTTTTAAGAAAACAGAAAAATAGAAGAAAAAAATGTTTTCATGCTGAAGTCATGTTCTGAAAAAACTTGCAAGCAAGTCTTTGGTCATGGTTTTGAATCAGTGGTCGTTTAGCGACAGGGTCACTGATGTCCTGCCACAAGGGTCCTACAACAAATCAAATGTTATTAGAAAATTCTGGAAATATTGTACATGCGACTGCTGCTGAGGGAGACATTTTCCCCAGCCTTGACCACATTCACCTTTTACTCCTCTTCCTTCTTTCCCTCATCTGTCTTTGTCTGACTCCAATCTGAACGCTGATGCTCTTTTTATGTAATGTTGGAGTGATGTTTCAGTGAGATGTTTGTGTTCTGACTTGATTCTACAGCACCAAAAAAAAAAAAGAAAGAAAAGAAAAGAAAGAAAGAAAGAAAGAAAGAAAGAAAGAAAGAAAAAAAATACCAGCCACTATTCGTTGAGAGTCACAATCAAGCTTCTATAAAAATCAAGCCAACACAATGTGACATGCTCGGTGGCTGCGGTAGCTCCGTGCCGCCATCTTGTAATCCACAGGCTGCAGTTTGTTTGCTGTGGCAATGCCTGCAAAGGGGAGCAACCAAAAGAAAAACAACAATAAAAACTATGTGACATGCTCGTGTCTTTCACAATATTTTTGAAACTGCCCTGTGTGTCAGACTTTAGATGGAATTGAACAGCATGATTGGGGCTAAACAAAGTTTTCCTCAACGCAAACCTTGACTAGACAACTAGAACTTCTAACAAGAGGAATATAAGGCCCTTCAGGTGCGGTGCCATTAAACAAAACTTTCCAGCTTTCCACTAAAAATCTATACTCCCTGTTAACTGCACAATGGCATCCCCTCTGCTTGGGATAGTGAAGATGAGGGTTAGAGCTGACAGCACCAAACAACATGTAACTGGGATTTGGGAAGCTGGCTGGGGGCCACTTTAGAACTGCCTGTGAAATTACTCTCAGGAGAGGAAGAGGCTGAATGAGCAAGGGAAGAAAAAAAGGGGAGAGTGACTGAGAGAAACATCGTCTTCATCATCAGGAAAAGGTGGCTTGAGCTCAGTATGTGGCTGTTCCTCAATGCCTGGGGATTCCATTAGACTCTGATCTGACAGCAGAAGAAATGCTGTGCTGTGCACAGGCTGGACAGCAACACATACAGCTCCAGTCAGCATTACTGGCAGCCCTGGAGAGCTTTCTTAGTGTGCATCACAGAGGGCAACATGTTAATAAAAAAAAAAAAAAAAAACTGAGGAGCAAAGTTTGGAGAGGTTTCTGTTTGTTTTCAGTCATTTTTAACTCTATTTGGCATATTATTTCTTCGGTAAATTAATGAGCATCACTGAACTCTATATGAACGTCATATAAAACCCAGTTTGGAGAAAATGGTAACAACAGAACAATTATTGGAAGAAAGAACAGATTCAAAACTACCAGTTAGTGGAGGTAAATTTTCCAACTATTACTTTATTCCAAGAGTGATTTAACTTGATTCACTTAGAAAGAATTTTGCAAATTAACTGAATTAGTTAACGTAATTGCAGAGATTCTAAAAAGTATGGTAAAAATAGGCACGGTTGACGAGTGGAAGGTTGGAAAACACACCTATATCAAGCCGTGTCTGCCCCGCCACCCCCCATACCTCCTCCTTCTCTCCTACCAGACGCAAAACCCCAGGAAAAGGATGCGCTCAATGCAGTGTGCAGCTCTGAGATAAGGCTCCTTCAGCAGAGGAGCGGTCTGGCTGGCTATCGGGCCCTTCCTGATCCACTCACTCCTCTGGCGGGGAAAAGGGTTGGGCAGGGAACACAAGGAGGGTCCATAGAGGGTCCCAAAGAAAAGGAGAGGGTGGAAAGACATTCAACAGGCCACCTCCTTCAAGACACTCCAGTTCAATCTTTCCCTACTAATGTAGCCAATAGAAAGCCGATGGCAAAACATCCGCCAGGGTGCCAAAATACTGAGGCCAACATATTTAGTGGGAAAAAGTCAATGAAGCCAGGAGAAATGATGGAAAATGTTCTCTGGAATGTATGCTAAAGTTTTCAATAAAACTCAGCAGAAAAACTTAAGTTTCTAAACCATCATTCAGTTTACTGTTGATGTTGCTCGGTACACAAGTCCATTGTATTCATATTACCAAGAGAAGGCTAAAATCCAGAACCAATGCTTTCAGAAGTGTTCTTTTTTATTTTATTTCTTGTATTTGTTCCAAATTTGCAGTCATTATACTGATAAATCATTTTTTATCTGCAACTCCATGTATAAAAGTAGAGGTGTGCCAAAAAAAAAATCGATTCACATAAGAATCTAGATTGTCATTACGATTCAAAATCAATTTAAAATGTCCCAAAATCGATTCTAAAAAATAAAACTAATACATTGAAGTCTCCCCTGAAGTCGTGGTGAAGTCTCACGTAATTACAAAATTACGCGAGACATCACCACGCAGCAGGTTCTCGGACATATGCATGCCGCAGAAAGTTTCAAAACAAATGGAGGAAAGATTCAACCGGTCCCGTCTTTGTTGGTTTTTACCAAACGCCGGGGAAGATCGAGCTTGACATGAGCTTTATTGTGTGCAAGGTTTGTAAAATGAAGATGAAATACTTCGGGAACACAACAAATGCGCGTGCTCTCATAACCAGGCATCACCCAGAGTTAAAGCATTCGGAGCAGAGTCAGCCACCAGCAGCAGACCAACACACACTGCAGTCCTTTACTGAATTGTCTGCCAATTCCAAGCTGGCAAAAAAATAACCAGGTCTATCGCCTGCTTCATCGCCATAGACTTACTGTGTGGTGGAGAATGATGGGTTCATATTCATGTTGCAGACAGCAGAGCAGAGGTATGCCTAAGTTTTTCACTAAGACCGCAGTGCCACAGATTTACCAAGAAACTCAAAGGAAAAGATTAATGAAAAATTTAGAGGCAGCTAGTTTACTGGTGCTATTTTTCAATAATTTTTTTTCACTTGTTATTCTTAAAGCTTCTAAATAATAGTCTTTCATTTGTGCAAAAGTAGTATTCCATGTTGTATTTTTGTTACTGCAACTTTCCTGTGAAAAGAAAAGTGCTTGTTGTTCAACTGCAGCATTTTATTATACCAAAGCACTTTATTTTTGTTCCAACTTATTTTATAGCTGTGGTCCAGATAGGATTTTTTTTTTTTTAAAAAGGCACTTTCCTTCAAAGTGAAAAGGCAGCATGTTTAATTGCATTACTTTTTTAAATAACGATTCACTTTTATTTTTGTTACTTGAGTAATATGTAATATTGCATTAATGCAACGATTGAAAAACTACATTTAAGCATGGATTAATGTTTTAAACTTATTAAATGTGAAAAAGAAAAAGACTATTATCTGCATTTGTCATTCTGTCTTGCAATGCAGGCTGGAGTTAATCATGCAGATTCTATAGACTGAAAGCAGAAATTTTTATAAATCAAATAGTTCTGATTGAAAAATCGTTTTTGAATCGAATTGTGGCCACCAAAATCAGAATTGAATCAAATCGTGACACAGTAAAAGATTCCCACCCCTATATACAAGTAAAATAAACAAAGAATATGACCTTTTTGCTTCATAAAAAAAACATTGTAAACACTCAAGTGAGTTTAGGGAAATGCATCATGGGTAATAATGATAGGTTGACTGGTTATATGGGCTACACTAGTACAATAATCCTTAAACTGATGACTCAAATGCAAAGTGGCCAAGTTATTTGAACCAGAGTTTTAAAATTAAAACAATAATGTAGTTTTACATAAGTAGGAACTATTGACAATGTTTATTCTGTTAATTAGAATTTGATTGTGATGCAAATGCCCATTTATTTTCTTAAAAAATGCCTCTTTGCAGTACTAGTCCTTTTTTTTCCTTTTCGATAATTGCTCAACAATATTGCTTGGGTCTGTAATTGCATGAGTGTGCCCTCATTGTCCTGCCACAATAATAAATTTGGTGATACTTGGGGTCTATGGATCAGGGCCTGATTAGCCAGCTGTCTCTCCCTGATGAGCGCACAAGTCCAGCAGCCCATCCTTCATCAGCTGACGTGGGTGGACAGAAAAACAGGTGGATACCTTATTCCATGGCAAATATGTAAACGCCACAGTAGACTCTCAGGATGCTTTTAAATATCTCAAAAGCAATCCTAATGCTAATTTCCCTTTTATCAGCAAATAATTGCTTAGACAGAAAAGATTAAAACAGACAACTAGGAGGCCACTGTGTAGCTAAAACAAAGTGTGTTGAAAAACTTAAATTGTCCCCAAAAATGTTAATTATAAATGACAAATAAGGACAACAGTATGCATGCATTATGACCGGCCTGTTGTTCATCACAAAGATTTAAAGACAGAAAATTGGGGTCCCACACCCCAGCCCTAGGGAGGGAAGATACTTTGATTTATTAGATTAAAGAGTCAGTAATTAAATGGTAGTCTGTGACTGTAAACAGCTAAGAGGGCCTGAAATCTTAGAGCGGTTAGCTCTACAAGGCAGTAATTATCCAGCTCCTATGTATTGTAGCTGAGGCCTGTAACTATGAGACAGACACCCTATTCTTTTTTTTCCCTTCTTTTTGTGCTGCGCTAATCTGTAAGTGTCAGGAAGCTGGCAGCAAGCTGGCAGGGAGCAGTCCACAGGACTGCCAAGGAGGTAAATGGCAAATGTGTGGCTTCTGTGTTTACAGGGGAGGAGGAGGTGGCGGTGATGGGGGGGTGGGTGGTTTATTTTTGGCGGGTCTCAATATTTTCAGCGGTAAAAGTAAAAGGGTCTGTCAACAAACATGCTCGACAGAAAGAAAGCCTTTGCTTCAAGCAATTAGATGCTATCTGAGAAGTGGTCTACAATGAGTGCAGCACCCTTCAGGAGCACACCGGCCCATTCAAACAGCAGCAAGAACCGTGCTGCACTGATGCACGTTTACACCAGCAGGCCCTTTCAACAGATCAGAGCTGCAAGTTGATGGATAACTGAGACAAAAAAAAAACCTTTGCTTAGTTGTTGTATTTCTATTCATAGTGATAATTACAGGAATCAACAGCCTTAAACTCGCCACACAAGAAAATACAATGAAGCTGCCTGGTATAAACTTGTAGACACCAATTACTAGCTAGTTGAAATGCTTTTTAAAAAGGCAATATTTCTATTTTACCGCATGTAGAAAAAGAAAATAAACGTCAAAGTGGAAAAAAATTAAACAACTATTTTAAACTAGTTTAAAAGTTTACGAAATTGACAGGCTCTGTTTTTGGTCATTTTGTCACAATCAAATTTTTTTTCTTTTTTCTTTTCAACCTGTGATTGTTTGCAGACACTTTTTGTACTAAAATGACATTTTAGTTCTGTGTTGTCAGCAAAGTTTTACTGCTAAGCTCCGCCCATCAACTCCCAGGCGCCTTGGTGACACATCTGCCAAATGTTCAAGCCCCTAACTCACGTCACCCCTGCTCTATATTCCTTAACACGGTGGTATCGAGGGAGCCCCTGCTGATGCACAATTCTTCATGTGGACGATGCGTGGGCAGTAAAGCCCTGCAACAGGTGCCACCCGATGAGGCCTGATCCTCTGTTCTTTGTATCTGAACAGGAGTGGGAGTGGGAGAGGCCGCAGGGGTTGCACTGACCTGAGACCAGGGCGCACCATACTCGCTGTCTGGCTGGAGGTTCAGACATCAACTCAAGACTTGTACCAAATTATACTGAACCATTTTTCTTCTCTGACACTTTAAGGGAGTAAAGAACTAATGAATAGATCAATGTTGGACCAACTTTAACATTTGTGGTGGTCACAAACATTGGTTGGTTGCACTTTTTAAAAAGGTCAAAGTTGTAAAGTCAAGCAAGTCATACAGGGGAAAAAAGTAGTCTTAAAAACTTGACAAAATAAATTATCCAGTTTTATTTTTTAGTTACTTTTTTTCTTATTACGCTGATAAATCTAAACTATCATTTAAAAACAATTTAAATTTAAAGGTAAATGCAAAACCAAAAATACATTTTATTTCTCAATGACCTTCCCTGCTAAAAGAAAAGGGAACCTAGGTGGAAAAATAAAACTACTGCTCGTTTCCACCTTTCAACTGGGCTGGCGGCTTTAAAAAATGACTAACTTTTGTTGATGTATGAATCGGCGGGGAGTCTATTTATCAGCAGGCCCTCTGCGGTCGCCCACTTGGGTCCCTCAAGCCACAAGCCGCATCGCTCCCCTTTGACTGATTAATTAGCCAATCAGAAGACATTTTTCACTGGGCGGCAGAATGGTTTATTTCAGCTAATGCCGGGCTTTCGAGCCGAGGCCCGTTGGAGCCTCGTCGGCTCTTTCGGCCTGCCTGAGTGGCTGGGCAGCGGGGCAAGGGAGATAAATCAAGCTGGGCTGGCCCTCCATGTGGCTCCCCTAACTAAACCCCCTGAGGAGGGCATAAGAGCAGGGGTGGTGGAGAAGGGGGGAGGAGAGAGAGCCGGACGGCCAGGGGCGCTGCTCGCCCGCCGATAAGCAAAGGGAGCACAGGGCTGCCAAAGTCCCTTCATTTAGGAGTGGCCGGGGCGTTTTGATATCTCGGCAGAGAAAGCCTGTCGTTTGTCACGCGGTGAGTAATTGTGTTGAGAGGTGCAGGAGGAGGCAGGAGCTGGAGGAGGCTCGCAAGCGTGGGATAGATGATGGATAACAGAGGTCCATGTAGATGGACAGATGCACACCAAAGCTTCACTGTTCAAGTAGTGTAAATTATGGCTTTAGGCATACATTTTTGAATGCCAAAAGAAATGAAATAAAAAGCTTTGTGTGAAATGGCTGTCATCAATTTCTTTTCTTAAATCAGAAGTATTTAGAAAAACTGTTGTTTGCCCAAAACAAAAGCATCATAGAGGTGCTTAAAAGATTAACCTTTGTTTTGTGTTCTTTTATTATGTTATGTTTTCTATTAAATTAGGTTCATAAGGCAAGTATTTGCTGTTAACACAATCAATCCAATGATCTAATCTGAAAACATTTTCCCATGTTTCTGGCTTGTTTTTTCCCTCCTACTTTGTCGACAGTTTCATCAAGTACTTTTTAGTGGTGCAACAATACATGTACCTGTATCGAACCGTTCAATACAGTGCTTTAGGTTCAATACAAACTTGTATCGAACAATACAGATTTTAAAATTTATTGTATCGACTTGTCTTCTGAAGATGCTCTGTGTTAAAGGATCAGTGGATCTGTGTTCGACTACTCCACCTAGGCTGCATTTCTGAGCACAGATCCACTGAGAAACTTGCTGTTTCAGCAACATTTAGTTTGAAAACTGTATTTTGAGGTTAAACAAATGTTCATTATTAATTTTAATAAATTACAAGTTAAAAAGGGCATGGACATTTCTCTTTTGTTGTATCGAAAAAAATATCGAACCGTGAGACTAAAGTACTGAACCGAATCGTGAATTTTCTGTATCGTTGCACCCCTAGTACTTTTTTATGTTCAAAAAAAAATGTTTCAACTTGAAAAAAATGCATTTTATACAATACAGATGTAAATATAAAACACAAAAGTTTGCATCTTAATAGAAAAGGGGACTGTAACCAACAATTTTAAGATAATTTTAGATGTCGCATAAACGTTAGAAGCCTACGTGTAAAAACACAATTAACATATTCTCATATGTTCTCATGCTATTTTCACACATCTAGTGCTGCCTTTGATGAACAGAAGGTTGTGGGCCAGTTGACAGCGTGTCTGTGTGCTTGTCTGTTTCATGAAGCGTTGTGAGCAGCGATAAGGGGCAAGCAGGAAACACATCACGGTGGAGGAAGGAAAACACCCGCAGTGGGGGGACTGGTGGAAGGGATGCTGGACAGACAGCAGTGGGTGGTGGATGAAGAGCTGGAAGATTCATGAGGGGAAGGAGGGAAGGTCTAAAGAAGTCCACACAGATTTGTTTAGGCCTCTGGGCCTTACCTTGCCAGGATGCAGATAAGTGCTAATGTGATAAAACACACCACAAACCCAAAGCTCCAACCATGTATGTATCTCTTTGGGGCATTGTGATTATTATTATATACATATTTACAGCATTTTTTTTGTAGAGTTGACAAATTAAAAGCAAAGATCACCAAAAGACGAAGGTCACCAACAGAGCCACAAACTCGCTGGAGATCAGGCAAAACGCCTTGAGCTTGATTGGTCAATCACCCTGTTTACCTCCTACCTGCAGCCTCAAACGATGCTGAGCTTCAACACAAGACCTCATGGGAAACCATTGTAATGTTTGTCAGTGTTTTCAATATGGTCAATGGTGCCCCTTCTGGCTGAAAAATAACAACCCATAACCAACCGATTAGAGAGAAAATGATGGTGTGTGTTGCCGGCATTTCCAATGTTATTCAGCTAGGGAGGATCTGCCATTGTGATGTTGTGGCCCAGCCCCTGCATGGGAATAGAGAGGGGTTTTTTTTGCACAATTTATGGATTTTTAAGCTGCCAATTTTTTTTCCAAGACAAATGGTCTAGATAAATAGGAATAAAACAAGACTGGGTTTTCTTTGCACCGGTATTCATAAAAGGTATTTTTTTTCTTTGTCCTGCTGGCTTTTCTGATTTGAGTCAATTAAACTTGTGACTACCAATCTGTTTAACGACACAAAAATACATTCATTCATCATAGAGCACAAAGAAGTGCACAACAGTGCTCGTTTCATCTTTATGTCTGTGTAAGTCTGCCATGTTCATCAGCAAAAATGCATCTGACTGTTTGCAACTACGTCACCTAATCAATGGAGGTGCCATGATGGACGTTGGAAGTGAGGGAGGGGAGTATCGAAGCGAGCAACTGCGATTGTTTCCCCAAGTTGTTTTTGCCAGAATTTTCATGGTTATTTTCAGTGCAGGCCTTAAACTTTTAATGTGCTTTATTTTCATACACTCAGAAAGTTCTATCAAGTGGAACTTTTTCAGATGGTAGAATAGATGCTGATCGTCGGAACCACTCTCCAGCACATTTAACAGCAGGCTTAAAGCTGAAGTTTGTCGAACCTTCAAAACCCGAACCAAGTCTATGCCACTGAATTTAGTTGTTGCTTTCATATTGACTATTTTGTCAGCTACTTTTTTAACTGTGGATGCTTGTTCACTCACATTATGGCATTGTGCTGCAGGTAGTGTAAAGTCATAGTGCTGAGCACTGGTGTGACATCTATTGATCAAATTACTTTAAAAGTCATATCACGGTTATCAAAACATTTTCTACCCTGACATCGATATCGAATTATTGTCAACCACTATTATGCAATATATGAACGTTAATCTTCTTAATTTGTAAAAAGGGTTTATTGCAAATCCATAAATTCACTGAGGGCTGCCAGTCCTTACAGTTGATGGCTGCTTTCCATCCATCCGTCTTCTGTCCTCGTCCAAATGTGATAAAATGACAGGTCTGGCTTGTTTCCATGTCTGTTTGTGCAGCTAACCACCCAGCACCCTTACGCATGTCATGTTGTACAGACTGTAAATTACTTGAGTTTTCATCCATTTTGCAGGTATATGTAGTACATATACAAAGATTTGACTGATTTTTTTCAATAACTCAGCTTCAAATCTATTTTACCTCTCAGAGCCTGTAGGACATTAAAAACAAAGTTAAGTAACCATCTCCCAACCTGCTATGCTGCTAGAATTAAGTCCTGTTCCCCCCGTATCCCATGATTTTTTTTTTGTGTGAAAATTACGGATTTTCCGAGGTATAAGATACAGGTAAAAGCCCAAAGGGGTCGACATGTATGTACCCTATGACCATTTTTACAGGTAAATCAACTAAATAAAAGGGATGTTAGGCTACCAACCATCTGTTTTTTGACTAGCTGTACAGGAGTTTACGCATAGGTTGTTTTGACAACAGTAATGGTGAAGTGGACTGCTTTCTCACAAGCGTGACGTCAGGTATAAAAGGGTCAATATGGGCTAAATGTTACATTGAATTAGCTTTTTATCTATTTGAACAATACAGGTGATGCGACACTTGCAGCACCTGTGAATTTTTCAGAAGCATCAAAGACATCATAATTAGTAGATGACTTAATATTTTATTTCCATTAATATGAACTCATGACCTGCATCCAAAGGCAGGTTAATTTCACAAAAATGTTTTCAAGGTGAGCAAAATGCCAATTCCAGGCAAAAAAAGTGTCTTTGCTTTTGAGTTACCTTTTAAAAGCATGAAACCTATCATGTCATCAAGTGCCAAAGTGACATCTGAAGTGGCCAAATACTGTTGCCACAAGCAAAATAAACTTTTATGCAAGTGTCATCACCTAGGATTTCAGAAAACCTCACAATTTTGACTTTCCTTTAATAATTCCTTCTGGCAGACTTAACCCACTGATGTGACGCTTGGAGTCAGAAGCAGAAGGAAAAAAAATAGGGGAAGTGTGAAGGAGAGTAGGAAGCAGTAAGAATGAAAATCCCTTAACTGGATTTAAAAGGTTCTTGCCACCATCAGTGGCCTTTTGGCACTGTTAAAGCTGTACACGCCGACATGGATAATCTACAGCCAGAGGCTGCTTGGGAACCGGGCCCTGCAGTAGCACAAGGATCGCGTAATACCAGAGAGTCTGTTAAGGCCATCAGTACCGATGGTCACTTGCAATTACAGAGACAAATAAGCTCAAGCCACCTGGCCAGTGGAATATCAACTCCTCTCAAGGCCCAACTATGACTAAGTTAAGAAAGATAGGAGGTTGGCTTGTTCCATTTCGATGATAAAAATAGATTACAGCAACATGGTTCATAAAACAAAGGTTCTCACCAGCTCTTGGTCGTTGGCAGATTTCGCCCTCTTCCCGAAGATACAGTTGAGGTCAGTTTCACTGCGAGAGGATAGGTCCTTTCCTGAAAGCAATAAACACAATAAATATGTGAAACTCTGTTTTGGGTTCTGTTACTTTGCCTCATGTAACTTAAGGTAATTTAAACAATGAGATCTGTTAACTCAGCACTACCCAAACTTTGTAGTGTTTGCCAATTTATGTAACAGGTAGCAATCAATTCAAAGTGAAATTTGTACATCTATGTGGGTGTTTTTGTGAAATGTGGTCAATGGGTAAACAGAGCAGAGGTCTGCATGGTTTACTTTATAGCTTGAAGGATAAAACAGCTAAGAAAAATAAACTGACAGCATGTCTACATAGTCCCATTTTTAAGTCGGGCCTCAAAGACTCCTGAAGCACGCAGTGGTCCGTCTCAAGCCCGGGTCCTGTTCATACAGCTGCATCCTCTTCCTTCAGCGGGACTCTGATAACATTTGGTTATTTATTGCTTTTAAGCCTCTATCTCCTCTGCTCTTGACTTTGAAAGTCACTGTGGATGCAGGTTTAAGAGGGAACACCAAGAAAGTATGTTGTAAACTAAAACAAACGAGGAGGGGGCCCAGTGTTGTTTGTCATCTACTGAACTTAGGTCAGACATAAAATTATGCCAGAGCTGACATTTCTAATGTTTGGAGAAGGAAGCATGCATCCACGTTTTTTTCTGCTGAAAGGTGAAAGTGCAAATAAAAGTTCTGATAAAAAGAAGCTTAAACCTAATTTTCTCACAGGCTCCTAAAAGGTGGAAAAATACCATTAAAAAGCATGAAACTTGTTAGCATAGGATAGAAATATGCAGTTGACGGTTGTGATTTTGAAAGGCAGGAATTATAAGCACAGCTAACCAGTCAAACCAGACTTACAGGGCATTCAAACTAACTGACAAATGTACAAATGGCACAGATTTAATTGCAGATGGTGTCGCATAATGATGCCAAAAAACGTGAAAGCTGTATGTAGGTGGCTTTTATGAAAAACAAAAAAGTACAGCTTTTCAGCTTGTAAATACGCTGCAATTATTGTGATTAGTTTGGTTCTGTCTAAACCTGTTGTTTAGATAAAATCCAATTAATAAATAAGCCCAAAGCTACAATAAAACCACCACACACAGCATTGGCTGGAGATCCGCAGTTAAATTCTGCATCTACCACCCTGGCTGGCCTGACACTTGATAGATGGAGGCAGCAATTAAAACTGGGTTACTGGTTTATGCTTTGGAACCTGGACCTAAGCAGTGGAGATTTCTGTGCCTTTCCCCACAAACAAAGACCATCAATCCTCCATGCTGACTAAAAAAGGGAGCCAGCATAAACGAGATATCAATAAAAAAAGCAGGGCACTGAGGAGGAGGCCAGGGTAAGACGGAGCAACGCACATTTGGAAAGCTTTCGATGCTACTTTGGCCACAACATTTTATTGTAATATAAACTTGAAGCTAAATGATTTCAGGTATTTTACTCAACAGATTCAGCCCAAAAAGGGCTGACCTTTCCGCCTCACAGTCGGTTGTTGGGAGAACTATATGAGAGTATTACCTGACCTTTCCAGCCTCTCTTATAATAAGCTTACCGGCAGTAAATCTATTACCAAGCCTTTACTTGGCAACAACCTCACAGAAAAGGGAGTCAGCATCAGAGAAGTCAGTGGAAGCATGCAAAGAGGCGTGGCAGATTATAAGTTGCCACGTAACCCTGTGGTGTCTTGTGGCAATTTATGATCACAAACAGAACATATTGTGGCACAGAGTCTCAATGGGAGGAGACAAATAACAAAAATTAAAAGGTACAAGACATCCTGTAGTTGTGGCCTACTGCTTTAAGACGGCCCCAAATATTTTTACCATGTAGACAACTCAACATGCTTTCACATCCAAAGAACACTGCTACTGAAGATAATAAAAATGACTTAAAGCACCCTGAAAACTGTACTTTCATAATTCCAATTTAAATGACAAGTTAGTTGAACAAAAGGAACAGCAGCTTATAATGTTCCATTTGCGTTGTTTTTTTATCTGACATTTTAATATATAAAGAAACTAGGACATTACATTGTAGTACAGCTTTGTCTAACATGGTTTTCATTACAGAGGTTAGAAACCATGCACCTGGCAAAAACCTGACGCGAGAATTCACTCCTCGCCAAGGAGGGGAAAAGAGGAAGACACAAAGAAAACATGCAAGCTGGTATTTAATTTAGCATGCAATTAATTGATTTATTGCTTATCGTGACAGGCCTAGTTAGCGCACAACTACAGACTTTGGTGTACGGTGCTTTCTCTTCAAACAAGCAAAGTCAATACGAATGCCCACTGATGAAAAGCACAGACTACCAAGTTCAAACTTTTCAGAAAAGTTTTAATAGAGGCCCCAGAAATGCTAACTGCAATTAAAGACTTCCATCAAAGAGTGCAGCAATTTCAAAGGTTTACATTTATATTCAGTCAAAAGTCAACAGCAATGACGAAAAAGTCTAAAAAAAAGTTCAGCTAAGGACTCAAAACATGCAACCTGCCACCTAATCTGTCAAATGTTCTGGACCTGTCATGGTTCAGGAATGCAAATTCTTTAAAACTGAAGATTACTGGCATTTAACAGTGTGAAACCAAATACAACTTTTTGATAAACAATCTGTGTGCTGAGATTCAGATCAAAGTCACCAAACTCCCACGAATAACTTTATTCACTCAGTTTTGCACAACTGCAACGCAACTGAACCGGAATGAAAACAGCTGATGCATGTACGGAACGTGTCCGGAGTTAACAACAGGTATCGTTCATGTTCCCTTTCTGACTAATCATAGTGGCTGCATGGCAGAGCATTAATTAACAGTGTGAAAGTTCTGTGATCAAAACAACCCTTAAGTGTGCAGCAACAGATTGAAAGCATGAGCTGAAACACATTTATCTGTTGATGCTTCTATCTTAACTTAAATGACATACCTGGAGTGAATATTTCAAGTTTAAATGTATTTATAGAAAATAGCAGGATTTGTTTTTTTTTTGCTGCTGCTTTTTATGACCTTGAAACCAGTCATTTGCCTTCATTTATTGCTGCTTACATATTAGTCTATAGCTAACCAGTCAAGACTAAATATTTTATTGCATAAAATGGGAACTTAATAATAAAAATATGAACTTACTTTTATTATTAAAAATAACATTAACTCTACAAAACTCAATGTGCAACACCCAAATTTTTATATTATCCATTTTACTTACTAAATTTCTAACATAAAAGATCACATTCGGATTTCCAATCCATAAAAATTAATTACCATAATTTAACTTTTTCAGTGGTTAAAAATGATTGAGTGCTTTTAAGTAATGCCTCCTCAAACACATAACTACAAACAAGTGGAGCTTAAAATGTATGAATTAAATACAACTGGCATTGTAATTTTACAGTGATTGCAGCAGGATCATCAGCAAATGTAGATTAACCCCTCATAATGGTATTTGTCATAAAATAAGCTTAAATAAGGACTGCAGAAGATGACAATTTTTTAAATACAGATTAATCAATTAATCGACAGAATAATCGATAGATTAATCGATTACTAAAATAATCGTTAGCTGCACCCCTACAACCATATAATATTTGTCAAAGTCTTCAAAGTGGCTGGAATAACATTTTCCAATGATCTCAGCTAATCGTTAATTCAAATACGTTAAAATATGAAGACTGGTGACCTGCACCTGCATGTATGTATTTATTAAACACATTCGCTCATTGATGTAACTGGAATAAATGAACAGAGAATAAAGTGCTGATGGTTCTGGTTGTGGACAACTCGTCCAGTATAAATAAATGTATGCCACCAAAAATGTATTCATTATATAGTAAGTCCAGAATATTAAGGATCTAGATTAAAGCAAGAAGAAAAGCATCTTTATCAAACTCTTAATGCTCTTGCCTAAAGTCTTCTATGTTGTTAGAAGAAATGAATCCAGAGAATCGTCATTTTCTAGCTCCTTTCAAATTAAGACAACAAAAAAAATGTTTTAAGAGGGTCTGGAGGAGAAGCTGAAGCCGTGTCTTATCTGACAAGGTCATCTAATAGTTCAGAGGAGCTGCTGTTTGCGGTAAATGGAGATACCAGATGCCCTAAACAGGAAACAGGAAGTTGCTATTGAATGACGTAAAATACTGAAGGTTCTTCCAGGTGAGGCAAAAGTTGAGATATTTGTTTTGTCCAGAGCGATGAGCAGATGAGGTAGATTTGAACTCATTGACCCACAAATCCAGAAATGGTAAACTACTAAAACAGACGTTCGCAGGTCCAATAGATAATAAAACCTCTGATGAATGCCAGTTTCATTAAAAACTATTTAATCATGAAACTATGCTGCAAGTATCACACAACTCAGCAATAAACTATGTTGTTTTTTTTGTTTTTTTTACGTTAGCCTCCAGTGGTCCTGAACACCAAATTCCTCCTTGAACATATCAGTGTACTGGCCTTGACCAGCAAATCTTAACTTCCTGACATGTAAAGGGTAATGAAAAGAGTAGAGAGATATAAATAACTTCAACCGAACACTCACCGGGTCAACTGACCCGACACAGTAAGACAGAACTCTGATCAGGGTCTGTGGTGTGAGACGAGAGCACAAGTCTCAATAAAAGGTCAAGAACTCTGTACCAGTCCAAGCCGTAGGTGTACACATGCAGAAAACTTCTAAGTTAAACACGTCACATCAAGTAGCCGTTAGAGAGAAATGCTTATTAAAGTTTAGATATTAATTTAAAATCTCTTCAGAATTGTGTATTTTACTTATTGATGAATAAAAGAGTCAATCTAAGTATTTATGGATGTAGTAGAAAGATAGATCATGGTACAAAAAATTTGATAGTTTTAAACCATTATCTCCAACCAGGATGCCAAAAACTGCACCCACCTTTAGTGAATTTCATGTAATGGACCCTCTTTTTGGACGTTTTGGATTTCTCCTCCAAGCTGAAACCTTTCTTCTCATCTGACGGAGCTTCTACAGCTGGAAAAAGAAAGTGCACAAATATCTAAAGATGTGTTCTTTGAACTAAAACAGTGCATATATCAAGTGTTTTATCAGGAATTTTACATGTCCTTTGATGTCTGACATGGTAATAATGATTAACACTTTCATTCTGTTCTACAATATTTGGTTTGTTCTTTACAAAATGTTGAACCAAAGCGCCCTCTGCTGTCCAAAAAGACAACCAACAGACTTGATCTACATAAGCACATTGAAACAAGAAAATATAAACAGAAAATGTGTTTTGAAATCAGAATGGCTACAAATCTGTGTAACATGCCCTTTGTAATCTGCCACACGTAGAGTAACAAATTAATTCAGACTCTTGTTAAATATCTTGGACATGCTTTGAGTACATACCATTGGTTTGACCATGGTGGTTGTTAAGTTCAGCAAGCAGCTCATTGAAATCATCTTGATGAGCAATCCATTTATCCTGCAAAAATCATAGATCTCAGCAAAGCAAAGCTAGGAGGGGGGAAAAAAACACCTTTCTGACAACTTTGTCATTTTGTGCATTTTTAGAGAAATATGTAAATGTATCCTGTGGTATGCAAAAGGAAAATGTAAAATCAGCAAAACTACCAAATTGGTTAGTTCAGAATAAATGACTAAAGGCTAATTTTGATTCTAAAATAAACTCGTGTCTCTTAACTGCACTCACCTCATGACTGGCATTGGCCCCAAGCCCGTAGTTATCGTTCTTGATTCTTACTTTGATGTGGTCTGTTGAGCCTTGTTCACTCCTCCCAAGTCCCTGGAGATACAATAAAAATATTTACTGACATGTGCTTCCAAATCTTTTGTTTTAACAATGAGTTACCCTGCTGCCTCTGTATGTTGATTAGGTAGTTATGAAAGAAAACAGTTGCAAGGACTTTCAAATACTATGAGCTTTGAATTAAAGAAGTAAAGACACACTTGTTTACATTTTCAATTGTCCATTTTATCAAGAAAGGTGCAGCAGCATCCAAACATATGTGGGCCTGATTTTATATACAATGAAAACCATGTTAGCAAAGTCTGACTCACTTTGCCCTTGGACCAGCCCATTCGCTCCAGCATCTTCTGGCCAAATTTGGAGTCATCCTTGCTCCAAGTGCTGTTCCTGGGGTCAACAGACCACTTCCGTTTCCTGCGGGCTGTTAGCAGAGCAACACACAATCATATAACAGTCTGCCAACATTAGACAATTGACAAGGACAAGCATCTAAATCCACAATTAAGATGATAATGCAAGAGGATGTAAAATAATGCCCGTGTAAGAGTGCAACTCAAAGGATACCAGCCAAAGTAATTAACTCAAGAAAATTGTAGCATGTATATTATATGAAATGAAACTAAAAAATAGCAAATGAAACGTAAACGAAGCAGCAGACCACTTACGTAACAACAAAATCTGTAGGTGTCAACGAGGCATAAAGTACCCGACAACAAAGTGAAGATAAATGCTTATAATAAATTGACACTGCAATTCAACCTCCCCGTTAAGAACAATGCTTTAACTGCACACAGACTGAGAGCAATACAATGTAGTTTTGATGCAAAAAGAATGTTAGCAGACACGTGTTTAAATCTCGGAGCACACAAGCTAATGCTAGCTACCGGCGTTCCGCTTTAAAAAGTAAAACAAGAATAATATCGGATTATAAATTTACACTGGGAGTATTGTTCAGTTTTGGCTACAACAAAATTAATAAAAAGTCAATGTAATCATAGATAAAAACTAAATATTTGTCATATTTGTGAGAAAATCTACATACGTTCAGCTAGCATGGACATCCTGGGGTCCTTAAGCAGATTGCATGAACGCAAGTCCAGAGGCGGTCCTAGATAATGCCTGAATGCAATTTTTCTTTTCTTTTTTTTCTTTTCTTTTCTTTTCTTTTCTTTTCTTTTCTTTTCTTTTCTTTTCTTAATTCATTTTAATTTTTTAAGCGTTACTAATATTAATATGTGACTACAACATGGACAATAAATGCAAATATACCCTTGTAAAATATATTTAAATATACCATTTTCAAAAACAATAAAGAAATTATGTGTTTATGCAACCTTTTTTAGTCGAAATAATATTTAGAAAGCATTTTACTAGCCAGTATCGCAACAACGTTTTTCTCCATTAGGGGGCGCGCCGGCTTAACAAACTGGCTGGACATTGAATTTGTTCATGCACCCAGGAATGGAGGTGGTATTCTTTGGTTGCAGGATGTGAATTTGATCAGAGAAATGCAAACACTGAAATATTCATGTTTTCCTGTGTAACCTGTTTTCCTGTGTAACCTGATCATGTTTTTTTACACAGATTTTCATTGAACATGCGGTCGTGTGTGTGGCTTTATCTGTGGGAACATTTTTCAATGACATTTACATTCCTTTGACATGTTTAGTTCGGTCAGTTGTTTTGTCTAGTGTAAAGGCAAAATGTCTCTTTTACTTTCATTAAAACAAATATCACGTTCAGATTGGTCTAAGCTAGTTTATGTGAAACTTAACCCCAAAGCTGCACCTAAACTTTCCTCATGGGATTAGGGCAAGACTGTGTGAAAGAGGCCTGGACAGAGACCTGCGTCAGTTAATGCTGTTATCTTAACACACCAGATAGTTTTGAGGGGTTTGGTTAGTTCCCTTTGAAGAAGAGTTGTGTGTGTTTTAGTCATTGAGGCTTGCTTTATTTATTCATTCATTCATTCGTTCATTCATTCATTCATTCATTCATTCATTCATTCATTCATTCATTCATTCATTCATTCATTCATTCATTCATTCATTCATTCATTTATTATTTTTATTGAGGCTTTATTTAGAATTTTGAAAGGCTCTTGTACTCAAAGTATCACAGTTTCTTTCTTAAATTTTCTAAAACGTAAATTGTCAAGCTCAGTATTTTCTAATTCAACAAGATTTTTTCAAGTACTTAATTTGTGTCCAGATAAATTTGATTTGAAAACAGACAAAAGAAGCACCAAAAAACGTAATTATCTTTAAAAAGAAACACACACACACACACACACACGTTTGTTTCTCGACCCCGTGGGGACCTTCCATTGACTTCCATTCATGTTTTTTAGACTTTATAGCCTAACCCTGACCATATACTCTAAAATTAACCTCACAGAAACTTACCTGACCCTAAAACTAACCTAAACCTTGGTCCTAAACCTAACCCCACACCTGTAACATACATTTGGACCCGTGGGGACCAATGTCAGGTCCCCACGATTCACTTCGGTCCCCACCTGGCTGCTTTTTTTGTAAAAAATACCCCACTTTGTAGGAAAAACATGTACACACACACACACACACACACAAACTTGTTTTTATATCCCTGCGGGGGCCGTCCATTGACTTCCATTCATTTTTTGGTAATGTTATATCCAAACCCTGACCACAAACCCTAAGGCTAACCTCACAGGTTCCTACCTGACCCTAAAACTAACCTAAACTCAATTCACACCTTGGTCCTAAACGCAACCCCCACACCCAAAATCAGCCTCAAGTTGTGCGGCCCAGGCTTTGGGTCCCACAAGGAGCACCCGGTCCCCATGAGGCTGTTTTCCTTAAAACCAGGCCCCACAATGTAGGAAAAACAAGGCCACACACACACATACACACACAGGTTTGTATTTCTGTCCTTATTAGGACCATTCATTGACTTCCATTCATTTCCAGTAATTCCTACAGCCTAACCCTAATCACAAACCCTAAGGCTAACCTCACAGGTTCCTACCTGACCCTAAAACTAACCTAAACTCAATTCATACCTTGGTCCTAAGCCCAACCCCCAACCCAAAAATGGAGTTCCACCAGATTAGGACCGGTCTTTGGTCCCCATTAGGACTACTGGTCTTGACAAGGTAGGTGCGTATACTGGAAACGGTCCTAAATAGGTAACAAAAACAAGTACACACACACACACACGTTTGAAGTTATGCAACAGGGGCTTCAATCAGGAAAAGAAGAGTCACATACGTTTACTGAATGACTCAACAGCCTGAAACTGTAATACTGTATTTTACTTTCTAGTAACGCTCCTGGAGTTTTGGTCTTTGGGGTAAATGGTGGGTTATGGATACATGTGGTAGATTGGTGAAATTCCTATAGCAACAAGACCCCATGTGAGTAACAGCAGTGGCACAGTGTGTGTGTGTGTGTGTGTGTGTGTGTGTGTGTGTGTGTGTGTGTGTGTGTGTGTGTGTGTGNGTGTGTGTGTGTGTGTGTGTGTGTGTGTGTGTGTGTGTGTGTGTGTGTGTCCAAGGCAAACATAATCTGCTGCGCTCTGTGGGAATCTTCTTAAACAACGACAGACAAAAACACTTGAGCCCAGGCAACAGAGGAGGTGCTGTGATCGGCCCGTGGGAGGCTCGACCTCAAGCATGTGTGCATTCCACTGAGACACGTTACATAAGCGGCTGGGTTTCACTTACAGCAACTTCAAGTTAAACGTGAGGGACTCATTGGATATTCTTCCCAGAATGCACCTCTTTTCTCAGAAAGATTTGAATGTAAAACAAACAAGTCAGGTCACATGTATTGGCAGCCAGAAAAGGAAAGATGTAAAGGTGTGATTAAATTGCATTTGATGCAGACTGGAGAAAGTAGGAGCAGTGTGTGTGTGTTTGTGTGTGTGGAGTACTTGCCTACACACATATGCATTCATTTTGTTGTAAACTCTTTGTCCCTTTTTTATTTTCATGCAAGCACGAGCCAACCAGCACATTGCATTGTAAGTTATAGTTAATCCTTCATAAAATGCATTATTCCTACTGAAAGTTATTTTTTATATTTAAAACCTATCAAATTAGAGCAAAATTACATCACTATCAGAATGTAAAACAATACATCAGTTACGTTTTATAAACTTTATTTAGACTTGTACATCAAAGGAATATAGTGTGACTTTACAAGTTATTTTATGCATTCAGACAAAGTGCTCATAAGAGTTTATGTGGAGCTATATTTTGTCTCCTTTTTTTGAAGTTTTATACTAAAAACAAGAACAAGGTCACCTGGAACTGCAGCAATCACTGACGCAGATAAACTTAAAAAAATTACATCAAGCACGTGGTCAAGGACACCGCTGTCGGCAGGGTTTTATTGTTTCACTGCGCAATGTTTTGTCTGTGAAAGACACTGCAGGCATGTGATACCACCAGATTTCACAGGGAAAAAAAAGTTGCTGGGTTTCCAGTGCAGGCACTTATTCTCTAACGGCTAAAAAGAGTAGGAAAGAGGGTATGTCATTTCTCACCTTTGTATCAAAGTTGCTTTGTTTCAGGATTCCCCGATAATTTTAAACACGACTGTATTCATTCTGCCAGTGGATGTCAGTTTTTAAATAATAGTTACAAAAGGGTGCAAAGTTCCAGAAAGATCAGCCTAGAGCCAAACAAGGTAATTATAGTTTAGACAAAATTTCTATGACAAATTTGTGCCCTTGGGCCACAAAGTGTAATTCCATTGTGAAAAATTTTTTTTTGTCACCATCTGTTCCAACTTCATGAGCTTTTAATGGTTCAGAGTAAATACTGTAATTTCTATTTAGTAAAGAGGTTGGAGGCGGACTGCTGTAAAAGGGTTAGCAAAAAAAGTAAACTAAAACAATTATCAACTGACAAAGTGCTGTGTCTAAAAAGTGCAGTGGTCTAAAAGAGGCCAGCGGTCACTCTTTCAGAGATGAGGATGTTCTCTTTCTTGATAGAGAGGAACGTTGGTTTGAGAGAGGAGTAAAAGAAGCCATTTTTGTGAAGAAAGACCGTCCGTCATTAAACAGAGGTGGAGGCCTCCGTTTTCARTTGTCCYCCTCCTACAGYGCKGCBATTGSCAGTATCACTCCACCCCCTGTTAACAATARGTGTTAATTAGGTGTSAAYGATAGCCATGTGATGTGAGTATCAGTCACATGGAGGCAGTGCTTAAAAGCCTGAATTTTGCCTGAAACTCTCAGACTGAAGGAGTCTCTTGGAGGAGAGACGAAACGTTTCATTAGAGAAGAACCCGTCCAGAGGACCTATACAATTTTTTTCTTTTTGATTTTTTACCTGGATTACTGAGATGCATCAGGATAATTCCACTGTAGTGCTGTCCTCTACAGTGAATCTAAAAGAACCATTGAAGTGAAACCGCTTAGATTCTGTCTGAGCTTGTCCAGAAATGGTTTAAAAAACAAACTAAAATATAAAATAAGGAGCATCTCAGTCATTCATGGCTCAAATGACTAAAACCACCGTACTGTCTCCCATTTGAGATGAATAACTGAGCAAACCTAGTAAAAACTCATCCAAGTGGGGTTATTATTGCCAAATTTCATCTGTCAGCCCATGTTTGCCTGGGTGGAGCCTCCTATCACTTCTACACAACTTTCTATGTTTTAACCTTTACATAACCAGACCTCCCTTGTGAAAATGATCATAGATCTCTTTTGCAATTGGGAGGCCTGGACCTAACAGGCATATTTGTAACAGGAAACTAAAGTAACCAGAGAAACCCCACAAAAGCATGAGAACATGATGCAAACTCTGCACAGAAAGAACCCAGGACTTTCTTGTCATGGGGCATCACTGGGCCGTCATGCTGACATTTTTCTTCTTCCCCTTTTTCTTTATTGGTTCTCTAAAAAACCCTTAGCTCATGTCATTTGTAAAGGTGATTTTTTACTGATTCTTCAGGTTGAACAAAGAATCGCTTCTCATTTTATGCAGATGCTACTGTTAAAATACGTAACTGGTTTTTCGAGCTTCTTGTCCTTTTCTATTTATAACACTGAAAATTCTTGGTTTTTATTATGAATCTGATGACTTGTTCAAGCAACACCATTTATGCTTTTTAATGTAATAATAAAAATTATTTAAAAAACTAAACTGTTTATGTTCAAAAAGTGAATGAATGCTGAAAGATTAAATATAACAAAGAAGTATATGGAAAAAAGTTTATTGTCAAAGCAGGTTTTGTGATTGAAAAAAAACAATCATTCTCACACAAAATAATTTCTTTAACAGAAATCACCAAATGTAGAGATAAGTGTTGAAGTGACATTCGCAGTCACATTTCCCTGTTGTGACAAAATAGTATGAAAGCTGGTGAAAAACATTAAATAACAGAAGCAAAAAGAAACGAGAGCATTAAATGCTTTTAGGCAACAAAGCTTTCCATTTAACAGGGACAGAATAAATAATAAATGAAGAAAAAATAGAAATAGTTCAAAAGGAGTTTTAGAGCTGCACTGCATCAATCATCCCTGCACGTTTTGGCTTATTTGCTCTTTTTTTTCCAACAAGGAGTAACAAATGGATGCACCTCTTTGTTGATTTTAGCCCTAAGAGCTTCAAGCCTTAATCCCTTAGATTTAGACAATCGTTAAAAATCTAGCCCTTATGCACATTGGAAAATACTGTGTAGAAATGCACAAAGAAAATCCCTCTGCCCCCGTTTTCTGTTTTCTTGATTTCCAGAAAGAGAAGTTGTGAAATTTTGTGCATTCCCCTCAACACACGAGTCATCCTTTTAGTCTTCTTGAGAGGTTTGCATAAAGGCCAAGTTGTTGACCCTGACGCTGGCAAGACCCTTCCGCTGAGAGACAGCTTTTAATGTCTAATCAGAACAAGGAAGAGCGAGCAAAGCAGGTGTGGATGTAAAAGATCAAGGAGGATTGTCTTGCCCGCACTGAGCTTTACGCTCTGTTGACGAGGTGGCTAAGTCACAGGCGAGCAGGGCCTTTTCGGATTTTTTGCTTAGAGAATCGAGAGAACTACTATATACAGGCCGTGTTTCTCTACTCTCTTTGGTCAATCTTCACATTATGTACAAAGAACATAAATACATAGCATTGTGGCAGCTCAGTTAGCGCTGGCCATGCGAGTTTCCACGCCAAAGTAGTTAAGCATCGTCTGAACCAGCTCTGGGAGATCGTAATCGTGTTTCCAGCCCCAGTCCTTCCGTGCATTGGAGTCATCGAAATTCATCGGCCAGCTGTCAGCTAAAAGGACAAAAAAAAAAAAAACAGAATTTAACAACCGCAACGTATGCTGCTTTTACAGTACAGCGACAAAAGAGGAAGCGTTGAAAATCGCAACTCAAAAACGAGGGAAGGCTCACCAATCGCCTGTCGCACTGGGTCGATGTCGTACGTGACCTCCAGCTCTGGCATCTGCTTCTGGAGCTCCTGGGCCAGTTCCTCGGGCGTGAAGCTCATGGCGTTGATGTTGTACGTCCTCATGCTCAGCGCGTCAGCTGGAGCCTCCATCACCTCCAGCGTGGCGCGCAGACAGTCGTCGATGTACATCATGGGTAGCCGCGAGTCCGGTCTCAGGTTGCACTCGAACTTTGCCTTCTTGATTGCGTCGTGGAAAATCTGGACGGCATAGTCTGGCAGAAGAAAAAACAGCCTCTGCGTTACACCACGTCTGACATAAAACCTCAAACAAAAACTTTAATAAATATACTTTAAAATATGCTTAATCATTTTTTGAATCGCTAACAAAATTTGACATTTTGACATGGACCAAAACTTTGTTTTTCAGCATAGTACTCTACAAGAAATAAAAAAAAAATCAACATCTAACTTCTGTAATACGTCAGTTGGATTACAAACCTGCAACCTGATAGGAAACATACAGGAATAGATGCCCATTAAAAGTGAAACCCGTCAAAGCAGTTGGTCTCATAATTCATCTCCCAATTCACTACCTGCCAAGGTTTTTAATGACGTACTGTCCTAAATACCTTTCCTGATGTTCCTTTAATTACTTTTATTTTGTATTATTTTCTGTACTTATCAATTTAAGCTGTTTAATTAAGATTACCTTTCTGCAACGAGAAATCAAAATTAAACAGCGACTATAAGTGATTTTAGTTTGAAAATATATTATTTTTGTTATAGAGTTAGTTGGTTTTCTTTAGTTTGACCTCAATAATTACAGGCAGTGAGGGATTTTATACCATGTGCAATTATTTACAAATAAAGTTATTTGGTTGACTTTCACCTTAGATTTTTATAGGATTGCTGTCACTTATAGCTACATTTAGTTGATGAACACATCGTTTACATATTAAGTTATCTTCCATAACAACTCACAACATAAACATAATTATCAACATTGATTTTCAAATTTTAATATCCTCATGCATTCATTTTATTTTATTTATTTATGTTTTACTTGAGACACAGTTATGTCACAGCTTACACTTCAGTCACGTGTACTGCGTTTCTCTTTAGCTAATGACAACTCAGCATCTTGGTGCCTTGCCTGAATCACACCCTCTGGTGCTTTTATGGAACACCTTGTGACCAAAATTCAATCCAATGGTATCTTGTAACATATTACTTTCCAAACAGCAGAAGTAAATATCGAATGCAGTCATTTTAATAGAGCAGACGGGGACAACGTGAGGCTCTGTATGTTGCCCACCTAGGGATTATTTGCTAGTACGGTCACCAGTTTCTCATTAAACATGGCAAACGTCTGATAAACAAACAAGGTGATCAAAAAGGTTGATGTAAAAAAAAGAGGAATATAGGAGCTTCTAATTATTATTGCATCCAGACAGATTTTTACCAAAAACAAATATAAAATTGGACCTTAATGACCTTTCATAGATGTTATCTGAATAAGTTTAGCTTCATCTTTTACCTGTTGTACCACCTCCTGGCATCGAATCAGCTGAGATGATTCCTGGGTAGCGAAGGCAGCGAAAGTCCAGCCCATAACGGTGGTGATAATACTGGATAGAAAAGAATAGACCCATTAAATAAAAGTATAAAAATGTTTGGGACTCCTTATCAGTAATACCTGTTAGAAACCATTTTGTGTATTTCAACTTTTATAAGAAAACAGGAACAATTTATTGCTACAAAGAACTAAAAGGAGCTAAAGTTGAAGCCATGCTCTCACCTCGCCCATCAGCTCAGCGTGAACTTTGGAAACCCCGTAGATGGTGCGAGGTCTCTGCACACACAGGTCCGGAGTGGGGTTTCGGGGGGAAGAAGGACCGAAAGCACCAATGGTGCTGGGAACAAAGAGCCGCAGGCCGTGCTCCGCGGCGATGTCCAGGATGTTGTGAAGCCCTGAAAAACATCGTGAATAATCTCTTACAAAAATGGATACTTTGTGAACATCTACCAAAGATTTTCCTTGGGTGCCGTATACATACGATATTTATTTGATTGGCGTTTACGTGATTTGATGCCGAGATTCTTAACCTATGGGCGCCGCGAGCGCCACCTTGAGGGCCTCAAAAGAACAATAGTTTTAACTTCGGGCCGCAGAGGGCCGTGGGACCATTTTGATTTTGAATAAGATGCAATACAGTTTGTCACCACTAGTAGCGATAGTGCACCACTCAGATGTTTCACAACTTTTTTAATATGTAGAAGAAGAACCTTAGAAACCTGCCGAAAATGGAAACCTATTTTAAATGAAAAGTAGAAGACAAAAATGAAGGCAACCCGTCAAAAAAGGCCAAAGTTTGTCACTAATATGAAGTGCAGCCTCTGGTTCTACCATGCAATATTTTAAAAGTTCAAAACATTATCAAATACAGTTGCAGATCCTGCTATATTTTAATTTGCACTTCATCAAATTATTTTTGTAGTTTATTTTTTTATTTTAATGTATTTTAAAGAAACTTTAAACTTGTCAAAAAGCTGTTGTTACTGTTATTGTTTGTCACTAATATGAAGTGCAGCCTCTGGTTCAACCATGCAATATTTTAAAAGTTCAAAACATTATCAAATACAGTTGCAGATACGGCTTTATTTTAATTTGCACTTTATTAAATTAATTTTTGTGATTTATTTTAAAGCATTTTGTCAAAAAGCTGTTGTTACTGTTATTGTTTGTCACTAGTATGAAAAGCAGCTTCTGGGTTCTACCA
>NW_013952607.1:70683-86079 GCF_001266775.1 Austrofundulus limnaeus
GTATATATGTATTTGTGTTGATAAGCCTGAGTGGTTTGTTGACTGACCGTTAGTTCAAATAATTGTTATGGGCAGGTTACAATATAAAAATTTGTTTGTCATAATCACGTCTTGTGATTATCTGACAGGAGTTTTACTTATAAGTGTACTTAAAATACACTTACTTGTAAGTGTATTTAATTTAGTTATAATGTAAATACAATAAAAATTAAAGCAAAATTTAGAATAATTATCAATTTGATCCGTACGTTGCACTGGGCCTCGTGTCACTTTATGTTCAATAAATTGGGCCCTGAGGTCAAAAAGGTTAAGAACCCCTGATTTAATGAGTTCCCTCACCAGTGATGTTAACAGAGCGCGCCAAAGCCACGTTAGCCTCGCCAACAGCACTGAGGAGGGCGCTGTAGTGAACCAGCCAAGTGATCCGGTTGTTCACCACGATTTCCCGCAGGTTCTTATAATCCAGGATGTCTGAGTAGATGAAGGGGCCTGAAAGTGACAGAGAACAAACATTAGGCTTGGTTCACTGGTAACACTACATTGTCCTTAGGTGTGAGTGACAGCGATAATGATAGTTTGTCTTGTTTGTCGCTACGTGACCTTGCAACCAGGAAGTGAGAAGTGTACAGAAAATGGATGGTATGGATGGTTGGGTGGAGTTTAATTGCATATAACAAGTTGGTAATTCAGTTTTTGTAGTTTATGCTTTACTGTCACCAAATGTTACACCTATCAAGAGAAATTGCCATGGTAATGCCACATATTGAGATTAAAAGAAGATTTACGCCAAATAAAACTTAAGTAACTTATCACATTAAACTTCCCAGTTGTGTAATAGCAAACTTTTCACATTGGTCACAAGTGAGCTACATGTGACAAAAAGACCTTCTGGACTGTTTGAGTTTACTCACCACTGTGAAAAACATTGCTAGGAGGTTTCCTTATGTCGGACAGAATGACATTGTTCTTTCCAAACCGCTTCCTGTACGCAAGTCAGTTTGACACAAGTTACCAGACTTGATTAAACCTGTTGTAGTTAAAAATGCATTTATTTCCTGTTTGGAAGATTCCTCACCTCAGCAGCTTGGCCAGGCCAACTCCAAGTTGTCCCAGGCCACCTGGAAAAAAAACAAAAAACAAGTGAATGAGATGCAGCTCATCAGGATCCATTTCCATAGATACAGAGGTAACCAAGGCTGTAGGCAAACAGCCACAACATTAGACATCTACTCTTTGTCTTCACCTGGAAACCCCTGCATCTTCCGCTGCCAAACCTCTTACAAACCCTGCTGTTCTTCAAGTCCCTCCAGAGCACATTTTGTACGAGCTCACAATTAATCTTTACAATCCACAATTTAGCTACCATGCAATAAAACAACAGCTTTTATTGCCCAAAAAAAGTGATCTATGATGTCTGTGAGCTGCAAAACCAGGTGCGGCCTTACCTGTGATGAGCACTTTGGGGTGGTCCGTTTCTGAGAAGGACACGGAGTGGAAGCTTGCGTCAGAAGTGACCTGCCGAGGGGAGAAGCTGATGTTACGCACAGCCACGGTTACCGGCTGGCAGCCGCACCCCGGGGTGCTGAGCAGAGCCTGCTTGGCAACCTTGCTGATGGTTCTGATGACAGGCATGCTGGTACCTACAGGGGGAGTGAAGAAAAGTTTTGTCAGATTTAAGTAACAATGCTTGTTGGACACATATTCGTTCTTAAGCCAGAGGATTTACAAAAATAAGAACCTGCATTGGGGGCTCAATATAAAACAAGACCCAAAGCATGACAATAAAAATGAATTTTATTTTTGGAGAAATCATGAATGCATAATCAGAGATCACTTCTTTATGTGAGAAAATAAGTAACTTCAAACATCTGCTCTGCCAAATCTTTCACTCTGTGTAACCTAAACAACACTTCAATGCAACTTCAATGAATCACCAACAACTTTCCAAGTGAACCTCAGTCACACAGGAAACCATCTCAGTCAATTAAGGTTTACAAACACTACGCCCTCTCCAAAGGCTCAAGTTTAGCGCAAACTGACCCTGTCAGCGCTTACCTGTGTGTGCTGTTCAGAGCTTCCAAAAAGAAAGAAAAAACGAAACGTGAGAGTATTTATACAGCCCTGCCTTCACCGAGAACCAATCAGAAGGAGAGGGCGTAAAGAAGACAGCAGCAAAAGAAATCCGTGCCAAAAGAAGGTCTACGACCTCGGTGACCGGATTATTTGGGAATATTATTGGAACGCATTGGAAATCCAATAAACGCGCTTTTATTTTCTTGAGTCAAAGGGGCACCGTTTAATTGGCTGTGTGAAGGGGAAAAGAGGCAAAAAAAAAAAAAAGCGTCAGCAATATAGCTTTTGTTGCTTTTGCGCATCGGTGTCGCCTTCCGTGCGCTGTTTTGCGCGCAGTGTCCAAATCCATTTACGCAGGCATCAGGTGAGCCTGTTGTGTAACGTTCCGTCTGTGCGTTATGGTGCCATGTTTAACAGGTACACAAGACACATTTATGCAAGTTTCCCTTATGAGAGGGAGGGGTG
This sequence comes from Austrofundulus limnaeus, assembly GCF_001266775.1. Classification (NCBI taxonomy): domain Eukaryota; kingdom Metazoa; phylum Chordata; class Actinopteri; order Cyprinodontiformes; family Rivulidae; genus Austrofundulus; species Austrofundulus limnaeus. Next base: position 73,222 of record NW_013952607.1, read on the forward strand.
GATAAGGAAAAAAAAAGGAACAGCAAGAAATGTCAGGAAGCCAACATATTTCTGAATGAAAACTAGTGTTTTATCTTAGAATTTACGTTTTGAAAGGCAGTCACTTCAAAAAAAATAAAACAAAAGCAGGCCAGCATCCGGGGAAAACTGTATATTAGGCAATTAAATCGGTAAAGTGAATTAAAAGCACTTACAGAAACTCTTCAAATATATAAAAGGAGAATTTTACGCAAAAACGGAAGCACTTTGGCACAAATTTGCGCATTTTGATTAAAAAAACAGCGTGAAACTGTTGAAAACTTACAAAATCATTAAGAAAATATATGACTGAATATGACTCACCAGTTAAAACGATAAGCCAAATATAAAAGAAGAAAAATAAAAAAAAAACAGACTGGTCTGACTTGTTTTTAGGAATAAAAGAAAAAGAGGGGAGAAGAAAGAGAGAGATGCTGCTTCTTCCTGCACGCACGCACTGAAGTGAGTGACGTCTCTCCGTGTTATCTTCGTTCAGTGTTGCATCAGCTGCGCGCGATATATACCATGAGCGGGTGGGGGTGGGGGGGCGCGGGAGTGGGTGAGCCGGCTTTGTGTCGGATTGGTGAAGCCTCGGAGGTGCGGTCCTCCCTCACAGACCACTTCCCTCCTCACGCGCGCACACACGCGTACGTCACCCGATCAGAGAGAGAGAGAGAGAGAGAGAGAGAGAGAGAGAGAGAGAGAGAGAGAGAGAGAGAGAGAGAGAGAGAGAGNGAGAGAGAGAGAGAGAGAGAGAGAGAGAGAGAGAGAGAGAGAGAGAGAATTAAACTGCACCCCCTCCTCCACCCTTTGGTGCCAGATCAGCAGAGGCTTTTTAAAAATGGTTTAGGCTACTTCATCAAAAACTTGATAACAGACAGATACAATGACATTGTTAAACTCAAGGTCATGCAAGAAGTTTGTGTAGGGGAAAAAAAGGCAAACGGATAGAAGAAAAAAAGTTAAATATGTTGCGTAAAATGTATTTAAAACCAGAATTTGCAACTCTCATGAACTCATACTTTATTCAAACATAACTAAACATCAAATCTTTAACTAAAAACTGTACGATTTTAAGTAAGAATTGGGCAATTTTGAATTTTATGTCTCATCGCATCTCAAAAAGTAAAAGGCAACAAAAGGCTGTAAAAGTGATAGAGCAGGGGTCTCCAACCAGTAGCTCATGAGCTCATTTAAAGTAGCTCTTCAGTGCTTGTGAAAAATTAGGAGAAGCAAAATTTAATTTGTCACTGGCCAAACAAACTTTCATTTAATTCCAATCAATCTATAGAAGTTTCTTCCCCTTGGTTGTCAAAAAAACAGTTTAGGGCTCAGTGTGGCTGATCGACAGACGAGTCAACGACTGCGACACACACTGTGCCAAGCTCCTGGGAAACCAAGGACACTGCACGGGGTTTCTTCCCCCTGGAGTCTACAATGCGGAGAAAAAAAATCTGAGACCATCACCTGACGTTATTGTGCACAAATCTGTCCCAGTTAAACCATAAGTTAGTAGTATAAATTACACTGTCATATGAATGGATAAACACAAAAGCTATATTCATGTGAATTCAGTGTTCTTTGTGGTGGTTTCATGTGAATTGAAGACAATGTTTTTTGTGCAAAACAAGCTTATTCCAATAGCTTGAGTTTAAGTTTAAAATTAAATGTTGCAAAAAGTAGCTCTTGGACAATTTTATTTTGTGGAAGTAGCTCTTAAAGGCACAGTGTGTAGGATTTGTTGTTTTCAGCGACATCTAGTGGTTGAATCATCCTCCCTGGTCCTCCCCCCACCCCCACCCCTTCCAAACGCAAAGGAGTTGCTACGGTGTCTCTCAGGTGTCAAAAACCTTTGATAATTCCAACAGCGATGTCTACCAGCAGCTTCAGGGCTAGTGATATTTCAAGTGGTAAGATTATGAGCTTTAATAAGTAAAATTATCCCAGTTACACTGACAGACAACAAATATTACATTTATAGTATTACAACTAAAACCGTTTTTGACACCGCCACCGCAGTTTGTCCTTCATGAGCCTTCATAGACAAGATGGAGGCTGCCTGTAGGGCGACCCGCGACCATGGAGATATAAACAGCTTTTTATAAGGTAAAAATAATAAAACAAAGTCTTTGTCTGCAATAATTAGACATGTTTTTTATTATTGTTATTAGTGGTTATCTCAATTTCGGCTAAAAGACTTGACTTGACAAAATCCTACACATTGTTCCTTTAATGAAAAAAAGGTTGGAGAGCCCTGGACTAGAATAACTAAATAGGTTAATTAGTAGGACTTAAAACAGTGTCTTTGTTTTGCTCATGGTTCACCAAACTTCAAAAAATGTCCAAAAAATAATGAAACCGTTTCGAAATAATGTTCCTCAGTGGCAAATTGGAAAGACCCAGGAACACATTCACAAATCACTGTCTGTAAACAGCTCTGCGCCATCCATGAATGTGGGTTGTGTGTATTTTCCAGGCACAAAGTTCCAATCTACACCACAATCAAGTAACTATTCAGTTGTTATGAAAATTCTGTTTGGATCAAAAATAAAATTGACTTTGCAGCACAGCTTATCTAAATGTCATGAAATTGGCCACTCTCTTTAAGAACCTACCATTTCTGATACTCCCACTTCAGCATGTCTTTACAACAGTGCTTCATGTCGTTTACAACTGTTCTGCTAAACTACTAAACAAGATTAATGCATTATTTTTATTAGGAATTGTAATAAGTAGTCTTCCTTGATGAAGGCATTCTGTAACCCCAAAAGGACTGAACTGAGAAGTAGTTGCATGAATGAGTCAAAGCAACACTCTGGGTTTTGTTTTGATGAAGAAATGACATTATAACAAGATCTAAAGCTAAATACAAATCGATCTGAACCATCACTTTCAGAAAAACAAAAAGCTGTAAATGAAATGCACACATTTGAGTTAACTGCAATCAGCATAGGTACATGTTTTTTCCCCAAATTGAACGTTCCTCAATCAACTAACTATTTTATTTTACCTCTTTCTTTTATTGTCTTTGTGATCTGTTGAAAATATTAACCCTTATTTTTTGTACTTTTCTGGCTTTATCACATTATGCATTTAGTTGAGCTCAGATGAGACTCACAAATGTGACGTTAGTAACTTGAAAGTACTGTATGTACAAACACTTCAACTATTTTGTCAACATTAAAAGCTGCAACTGTTGAAAATGAACTTTGTTATTCCTGTTTTTTGAGATGAGCAATGAGCCTACTGGACTTTCCCTCCTATCTTGTGTGACCTAATGCGTGTCGTCACACAAACAGAAAAGCTGCCAGGTCATGATGTCTACCAGGAAATAAAACAAAACGCAAATTTGCTAAGAAATAAGCCTAAATGAGACAAATGATGGTTGACATAACTTTTTTTTAAATTAAATCCACTACATGTGTTTTTAGAGTGCAGTCGACTCAGTCTGAGGCATAATATAAAAAAAAAAAGCACACAAAAAAAAGATTTGCAGTGATTTACAAAAAAGTGGCATTGGTTAAATGTACGAGGAAAATATACAAAAGGAATTGCCCTTGTTGACCTTTCACTGTATATAAATGATTTAGTCATGTAGCTGAGATCTTTGAATTCTTTAACCCTTTAATTGGAAATAAAGTTCATAAAAAGCGAGTGTCAGTATAAAAGCAGTTTTTTTCCCTATTTTACTTGGATGAACTTCAATAACCCTAAAACTCCACTCATTTCTAGGAAGATGATTTCCCCTTCCGGACCACAGATTTGTTGTGTACGTGATCAGTCATGTACAGTATGAGAACAGTTACACGTCCTCGGTGGGGAAGCGAGCGAAGGCGGAGCTTCAGAACTGTCAACATGCTGTTACACGGCTGTGAAGCAGCTGATCTCTGGTTATTTATTCTTCAGGCACCTCGTCAGATGATTGCTTCGTCACAGCAGTGGGAAATGTCTCCGGTGGGCCTCCTGGGGTACTGTTTACCAACTGCTCGACAAGCTGCGGAGGGGACGGGAAGCGGAGAACTAAAATTACACACCTTCTGCAGTTACAGAGGAACATCTCAGTCAGTTGTGTAGAAGGGAGAAAAATCTGCACAAACAAAACTGCATAAAGCTTTTAAGGGAAAGCGAAATGCAAGCCGCTGCTCTGCTCAGATTCCCACAGAGGTGCAGCCTGTGAGGGCAAAAATGTCACCCGTGTAAAAATGTGTGAAATTTGAGACTGTGGAAACTCGAAGCCACAGGCTAAAAAGACTGCACACAGCTTTCGCAAGGTATGGTCAAGCAATGCAAATATTTCCACCCGAGCTTTTACCGAGCGCCGTGAAGCTCGTTCCTTCATTCCTTTGCACAAGTGCTGCACAAACAGCTGCATGTGCAAATTCCTTTACAAAAAAAAAAAAAAAAGGTTCAAGAGAAGATGGTGCATTTAAAGTTTATAAAGAAAAACAAAGGATGTTTTATTTGCCTCAGTGATAGATGTGTCTTTTCTTATAAAATCATAATTTAGTGCCGATTTGTTTTGGTGCACTCGCTTTCAGATATTGTTCTGGAAAAAAGACAAAAACACAATCATCTTTCTAATCGTGACTTTTATTAGTTTAGAACATTTAAAAGCATTTATTTGTTTTGAACAGTGAGTTTTACAAGCGCCAAGGGATAAAAGTGCACACATTCTTTTTGATGATTTACAGTAAGGCATTGCACAGAGTCGATAAGCATAAAAAGATTCTATACATACATCATGACGCTATTAGAGTTCTATATTTCATTTTTATAAAGGAAATAAATGCAGGCCATTTTTTAACACATATAAATACAGAACACAGCAGTGACTCGGTTCAACTTTGACTTCCACCGTGAAAGCTGAATTTTTGGCCAAATGTAAAAGAAAAAAAAGACCAGACTTTGTACGCACGTGTAAACATTTCACTTTTAAACGTAGTTTCATGTAGATTAGTGTGAAAACATGACTCTTATCTTGATATGACATTTAAACAAACACATTAATACGAACAACTAAGCCGTTTGAATTTAATAAGCAGAGTGCAGCACATAAACGTCTTCAATACAACATATCAGCCAAAGCATTATGATCACTCCCAGGTAAAGATATGCTGCTAAAATGTTCAATGTTGAGACAAAAACACGTCTTTACAGAGACATTAATTATGTCCTCAACAGGACATCAGGTTGTGCAATAACTGCTTAGGAAAGGCTCCAATATCAAAACAAGAGTTTGAGATATTCACTTTGAGATATTGATTAGTAAAAGCAAACCAAGGACCCAGTGAATATCAGGCAGGTGGTCACAATGTTTTGGCTGACTGATATATTTAGCTCCAAAAGCCATTTATCTACACGCCTTTGCTAACTATTGACTTGCTATGGTTTGGTGCAAGAGTTTTCAGCTACTCTTTGTTCCTTTAGTAAAGAAAAGAGAAGCATGAGGGACCTCCAGAAGCCTGGACCATTTATTTCAAAGATTTAAAAAATAAAAACGTTAAACTGCTCTGAAGCAAATAATAAGTGAGGGCGTTACATAAATAGTGACTACACCGGATGCAAAAACGTGACATTACTGGATGTTTCCATCACAAAAAGTGTCATCAGTGTTTGCTTTTAACTCTTGTCTTGTTTTAACATCCTCTAATAGGGCAACAGCTACCAAGACAAATTCATCAAATCAATAAGGAGAAGGTTTCTGAGACCAAATATGGCTTATTTCACACTTCATACAAAAAAAACAAAAACAAATATGTATCGCGGAAAATGTGCAGCGGGACTTCATGTTAAACAACGGGCCGTGTTCACAAAAGTACGGGAAGGCAGAAAATTTCCTATAATTTTACGCAAAAAAAATACATTAATTTGAAAGGCAAACCTCAACGTGACCCCACTCTGCCAAGTGTTACGGGTAGAAGCCACTGCCATGACAACACCACCCTCAGTAGTATCATTACACATCTCCTGCATCCCACTCTCCAGCATATTTTATGAGTTTTCAGGCTTTATTTATTTTTTGTGGAATTAATTTGAATAATTTTGGGGCAACGCTACTGAGATTCAGAATTATGATCCGGAATACATTATGCAAAACTTCGGTGCTGCGTGATGGTAGAGGTGTTGATCCAACCTACACAGCTCGACATGCTGAGGAGCCACGTGGCGTGTTACAGCACCCTGTACATTGCCGTGGTTACGCCGCGGCGCATCAGTGCCGTATACGAGAAGGTTTTTGTGGAAATGTAAACCCCGTAAGCTTTGTATTAACATAAAAACATTTTTTAAAGGTCACATTTCTGATTCCAGTTCAAGAAAAATGCAAGAAAATTTGTTGTTTTTTAAAACAAAGCCTGCTTAGAAATGCGTTTATGAAATTAGAGGTTAATTCGGAGCTTTTAGCGTTTGACGACATTTTACGGAAATTAACTTTTTTCTTGTAGATGCAGTTCAGCGTACACAGACACTAAATGACTATAAATGAAACTTTTTTGTTTTATTCACCTTTAGTTTAGGACTAGACAGCCCAGTGAATATATGCTTTCAGAGTGTTGAGGCTTTTACGCATGCTCACTGTGTAAGTTACAAAAATGATAATAATTAATGGGTCTGACCATGTTTTGAAATGTAAGCGAACAATTTAAGGCAGAGGTGCCCAAAATGGGACCGGGGGGGCCAAAATTAATGAAATGTCCCATGAGCCTTTGCTGCCCAAACGTATGTCAAACTTTCTCCAAGTGCACAGCTTTAAAAAAAAATTGGAACAAAACGTGGTGCACTGCACTGGCTGCTAGCTTCATCATTTTATTATTATATTACTGCATTTGGAAGCAGCCCTAAAATAGATTTGGGCCCTCTCTGGAAAAGGTTTGGGGACCCCTGATTTAAGGCAAAGCTTAAATACAACAAAGAGTCTGATCTTTATGTTGGTATTGTTGTCATTTTCTTCTTTAAATCCTTTTGTTACCTCTCGGCGTCTTTCTTTTCCATCTATGGCGTTTGTAGCAGGGGGTCTTCAGTTTCCAGCTGGGCCAACTGTCTGCGCAGGCTGTTCACTTTGGTCTGAAGTTCCTTGTTGTATTCAATAATGTGCACCATTTCATCATAAGCCTCATCCAAACACTTGGAGGAACGGTTCCAGCGAAGGAACACTCCTGTAACAGAACCAAATACAGCAGAAAATATGAGGATACGGGGTTCATGAATTCATTTTTTCATGAACAATGTGTTTTATACATCCTTTAGTTTTTTTCTGCTTGAGTGATTAACATGTGGAAATCTCTAGCTACAGATTTTGAACCGATTTCTGACTGGAACCATTTTAGATCAAGACTGAAGCATTTTCTGAAGGAGAACCAGTTGTGTAATCATAAGTAACCACCATCTTTCTAATGATACTATTATGATCTGTTTTTAAGTTTGTTTTATGAATTGTCTTAATATTGTAATGTTTTATTATTTTAAACTATATTTTAACCATTTTATTTCCCTGTTGCTAAATGTCCATCTAGAGACTGACATTGCAAATTAGCCGTGGCTATAAATGTTTTCGTGTACGGTATTATTAATAGTATCCCTATTCAAATAAACAAGCAAACAAACAAACAAACAAAAAGAAATTAAATAAAAGGTAGCACAAAAAACAGGTGATTTTGTGTTTGGTTAAATATTGCTTTGATGAAGAAGTCTAGAACTAATTACAAAATGCTGATTTTGCTAAGCGCAACTTTAATGGTGTGTGTGGAACGTGTTGCTGTACGACTGGACTGTATGGTGCAGAGACGACTCTTTTTTGCCATGAACTTATTGCTTATATAAAAATCTACACAAATACCATATCTAGATATTATTAATACACCACTAATACAATATCTTCTAAAGATATTACACTTTGTGTGAGAAATAATATGGATAAGGGGTAGAATAAAACATGTTGATATTTTTCCTACTCCTTTTTGAACAGATAAAAAGCTGCATGCTCTTTATTTACGCAGTTAATGATTTGTATGTAATTTTTTTATTTTGTTTTATTATCATCTTTAGTTTTTACTTTTGTGCGTGAGTGTATTGTTGTTGTTTTTTTTTATAAAATTGTACGTGTGAGGTTTCTTTTTTCCTTAACTACTGTGTGCTATAAGGCCATTTTAACCTGTATGAAATAAATAAAATAAAATAAAAAACACTTAAACATACATTTTTATAAACCATAAAAATTCCTTTTAAAACCAAATACATTTCACACACTAACTTACTTTCATTGGCTTGTATATTTGTTTTTTTAAAGTAAAATAACCAGCAACATTTGCAACATCTTATGTTAAAGTCAAAGATTTAACATGTGCCATCAACCACATCAGCAGCTGCGTGTTCGGCATTTCATGGGCTGCTTTAAGTTCACCACAAAGTGTGTCATTTTCAGTGAAAAGGCCTTTGTAGCTGGATGTCACGTGCTCGGTTGCTCAAATGTCTGGTTTCTCTTCATTTAGAAAGAGGGTGTGACCCTCAGCTTCTGGCAGTAAAAGAGGCCTCCCTCAAACTGAATGCATGAACCCTTTAACCTTTGGGAAAAAAAAAATCACCCTCCCCCAACGTCTCTTTATGTGTGCATCAGCACGGATCCCACCAGGACGTTTCTGGATGGTGAAATTCTCAACCCATGGATATTAATGGATTTGACATAAAACTACAAAATTGCAGTGTTGACTAAGAAAAATATTAGGTTTAAAAAAAACTCAAATTTGAGATGAAATGTTACAAACGCTCACATGGTTTGGTTTATTTGTGTGAATTGCACTGAATGAAGCCCGTGCTGAATGGTATACGGACAAAAAGCTCACAGACTTAACGAAAAATTAGATTAAAGGCCAAAATTGTAAATAAGAAACTGTTCCTAATGATTTGCCTGTTGAAATAAATAAATAAATAAATAAATAAAGCTAATGATTTTTTTTTATTTTATAAACACCAAAGGTATATTTGTGACACCCAAGGAGGTTCTATAGAACAGCTGGAGTGCGCAAAAACCATGGTACCATGTGATCGGCTGGTGAAGCTAACGGCTAACCTAAAATGGTCAAGAGTCTGGATTTCCCTTTGCTGTACATGTCACATGTTGACAACAGAGCAGAAAAAAAGGGCTGACGATGTAGAAATCATAAAAATATTAATAATAATATTAACAAGATTATTATTAATATTTTACAGTTTATATAATCTGTCTAATGTTTTAAATAATGTCAGAAAAGCTGTTTGTGTTATGGATTTATTAACAGAAGATAAACAGGAAAACGTCTCATTTCACAACACAAGTCAGCAGATTTGATCTTATTTAGCTCAAAGTGATCTGAGCAGAACATAATGTAACAGTTTAAAATTAAAATAATCTTATAAAGTCGATGTAATCACTGTTATTTATTGAACTGGTTAACAGATATTAGCTTGTGGAGCATTTATACAGAGTTTAGCACTGTTGAATCATGCTACAATTTAACAAACTATTAAATATTACTTTGTCTTCTGATTAATATTTAGACCTACAGAGTGTAAAATAATATTATAAATTTAAGTATTTTTAGGTTTCTGTTAGAAGAACCTGACTTGTTGAGAAGATGTTAGCTAATAGAGACAAGTTTCATCCTATAACCTGAGAACATTTTCTAACTGTTGACTGTTAAATATAAATACTCTTATATTTTATGACAGTAAGAAAAAATATTAAATATACTTTATTACAGCTGAAGTCATCATTTTTCAACTAGCTAAAGTCTAAGTTACAGGCTGACTTCAGGTCTGGTTTAGATCATTGTTACTTATAAATTATATATTTTTCTGGTATAAATCTGTTGTTTTACATGATTGTTGAATGAAATTAACATAATTATTAATTTATTGTAAAAACATGACCGATAATCTGTGAAACAGATCTGGTTCAGCTGCTGTTTATCTATTAGTTTCTATGGAGGCTGTGAGCTGTTGTCCTGTTTGGTCTGTTTCTGCTCCTCCATGCTGTCACAGAGGCTACCAGTGGACAGGATGGGCGGGGCTCAGTCTAGTGATCTTTATATTTAAGTCTATAGTGACACCTCAGAGTTGCTCCCACATCTTAATTTATTTTTACCAATTCTGTATTCACTTGAGCAAGACTGAGCAGTTACTATATTGATGAGTGTTTTTAATCTCTTACAATATGCTTAAATTTGTAATGTGATATATGTATAATGTATGAGAATGTGTTTTGATATAAATCTTATGCACTTTTACTGTGATGCAATGTGTGGCTGATAAAATTTGTAGAATTTGTGAGCTTTTGTCTGGAACAAGTGCTAAATATACCTATTCCAGTGGTCCTGTAATGATTAGGATTACTGTTTTCTATTATGCTACCATAATAAACTAGAGTTTTTGTAACTAACTTTCAGTAACACATTGAAATATGGTTATTTGTGCAACTCATTATAATGAGTCTTACATAAGATATGATGAACTTACGCTGTTTCCTATAAAGCAGTATAAAGTGTTTACAATCAGAAATAAAATGTCGTGCAACGTCTGTTGAACGAGTGGACATAATGTGAGCTTATAAAACGCTTCAACTTTGAGTTCAGAAAGCTTACTTATTATTCTTTTTGTTGATTTGTAACTCGGGACTTTGAATTTGTCTGTAGGTTCACAGATTTAGCTTTTATATCTTTTATAACCTTTTTACAGACAAATTTACCAGAAAGTTTGACCTGAAAATTTATCGAAAAGACCAGAAATCATGTAAGAAAACTTTATTAAAACATCACTCAGCAAGATAGAGAAAAAAAGTTTGGTATACTGTTCTAATGATACAAACCTTTCAAGATGATCAGTCACATTTATTTCTTTGACGTACATTTAAATATGGTCCTTATCGGTATTTATGATGTTTCTGAATGAAGTATTTGAACAGGCAAGTCTGCGAGTGAAGCCACAAGTGCCAAACTGAGGACTGGTAGTAAAAATGTTGTCCACTAACAAGCATCAGCAGGCTCAGGTGTCAGTGATGATTTACCCTCAGCGCACACCGTCATAATAAGAGGGGGCAGGATGAACACAGCGCTGATGCATGTTGTCGAGAAATCACAGCAAAGTTTTTAAAGGAAGGTTAGTACTGGATACGAGCAAAGTTAGTCAAACAGAATTTGGAAAATCGTACTTAATAGGATAATTTTTTTTCTTTTTATTAAATAAGATTGTGTATGGCACATAGGGGTTAAAATAATTAGCTTTAGTATTATTCAAAAAAGAGTAACTGCTACTATTTCCATTTGAGATTACTTATCAAAACAAAAGCTTATCTTCACAGGTCTCAGAACTTTGTGTGCCTACAGTATACTATAAAAAATTTGGACAAAAATAATTGTAAAAACAAAAAGAATAGATTTTTCTCTGCAACTCAGTAGATTTATTGTGATAGTGAAGCACTAGTGTGTAGCTTTGTAAAGCAGAAGCCAATCAAAATGATCAAATTTAAAAATGTCTTTAAAAGCAGGGTTGAGCATAATCGTATCGTGTGCAATTAATCGTCAGAAAAACATTAATCGATTATTTTTTACACTTGACGATTAATACGATTAATGCCACAAGGCAGACTGCTCGGTGCTCCTCTCTACTTCAAATATGATGAACATTAAAAAAAAGTTCTGTAATTTTTTTATTTATCATCAAAATTTAAAATTTCCTGTATTGCCTGAAGACTGTAATTTTGACACAAATTGGAACAGATTTTTACGAAGAGCAAATCTTTCCCACTAAATAGGTTATGTGACCAGGACATAAGGGTGTCCAGGGACTCCAGGGGATTAATCGTCAAAATAATCGTTATCAGCTAAATACCACAATTAATCGTGATTAATTTTTTTGCCAATATTGCCCAACCCTATTTAAAAGTGTTGATTGTTGGCTCACAGGGTGACTCTGTTAAGTAAAGCTACAGATGATCAAAATATAAAAATATTAGTGCCCTCTTCTGGTGAAATTTATGATTTTCTGCCACAAAAATGTAACTCCATCATGGTTACTTAGTTTTTTTCAACTGAGTAGCAACAGCTGATTTAAATGTTTATTTTTTTTAATTTAACCTTTGAGGTTTCATGTTTAGTCTAAGAATAATCTCAACACATGAGTCAAAACCAAACTGGTATGAGGGCTAATGTGTCAGGAATGCTGTTGGTAATATGGACCCCTCTCAGGTACTGATTAAACCTCCCAACACATTCAGCTGTTTTTAAGTGTGTATATAAATAAACTAAATGTCCAATGTTTCAAGTAGAAACTTCAAACAAGGGTGAACAAATATTCATGCAAAGGTGACCCCAGCTTCGGGTGTAACCAGGAAATGAAACGTTGCTAAAACAAAACCATCTGCGTGGGACAGTGAGGGTTTTTTTTTATCCTTATTACTTTTTCCACAATTTTAGCTTTCTTCAAGTCAGTTCCTGTGTTGTGTTGATTTGTTGCTCACCTTCCCACAGCAGCAGACTCTGAGGAGCCACAGAGGGCCAGATCACAAGGCTGTTGGCCTCGTAAAGAGGGTTGGTCAGACGCTCCAGCTCCTGTGGCCGATTGACCCATGACCAAAGGGACACGGTCTTTTCACGGAGACACAGACTGGTTCTGTAAAAAGCCAAGGAGGATACTGAGTGTCTCTACTTTTTCTAATTGTGGCTCATAACGTAGAAAAAAGTAGAACTAAATAAGACACCGTTAACGATTTCAGTTAAAATGTCAGAAAAAAGCAGAGGAGTCAAAATCATACATGTACAGTGGGGAAAATAAGTATTTAGTCAGTCACCAATTGTGCAAGTTCTCCCACTT
>NW_013952607.1:88339-91416 GCF_001266775.1 Austrofundulus limnaeus
GCTGTAGGTTCATGTTTATTTCGCGGTTTTTTATGACAAAAATAATATTTAAAAACATGTCCATACAAATGATAAAAGTATTAGAATTACAACCGCTAATTTTTTACATTTCCATATCACCATATTTTTATTTAAAACGTATTCTTTTCTCTCGCTTCGTCCGCCATTACTTGCTTAAACAAATCTCCGGTCGGGCCGCAATGCATTATGGGATATGCTGGGCCGGGAAGGATCCATCAGACCAGTCCTTCAAATCGGGGAAAAAGAAGGACTTATTTGTCGGCCACATCGGAGGAATCTTCGGTTTTGGACGTCCTTCGTCGCGGCGCTGTGACGTATGCGGCCAACGAATTCGGCCTTTGGAGGACCCGGCCTGCCGTTTTGGACACAGCCTATATTGATATTATATATTATTGTTATATATATTGATATTATATCACCATTTTTTCTCTTTAACATAAACAACAGGTTTTAAGGACAAACTTTTAAATTAAACATTTTATTCTTGAAAGGAAACTGTCACAAGTTTAAAAGGTTTTAAAGTAAAAAGGAATTGCAGGTGACAGTGTTGTTGGATGCATTCATTTTTAAGTAATTAATAATTATTTTGATAAATAAGAAGTGACGGGAATGAGGCTGCAGGAGAAGAGGTGGGCTAATATTAGTGTATACGTCTGCCCACTCCTTTTGTGTGTATGAAGAATTGTGAATGGGTGTTCTGGACTAATTTCATTGTGCTCTGTACAATGACAATAAAGGTTTATCTTATCTTATCTTATCTTATCCTAAAACTGTATATTTGTAATGTTTCTGTTACGTTCTGTTGTTTTGTTCAATAAAAATTATTAAAACTTAATACATACAACTACAAAATGTCATCACTGTGGATTTCATTAAGACGTTTCTTAAACTTTGAAAATAATAATATTGATAACAAAACTAAATGATTTTGTTAGAATGTCGTCTTTAAGACATTTAAACATGCTGGTGGAGAACAGTTTCAGTCATATGTTTACATACCGTAGTTTGGTTCGAGCGCCTGAACGAGAGCTACTCGTCAAACCATGCTCCGTTTCCTCTACCACGTAGGAGCGCAAATCTTTGCAAACAAAAGTCACCATGGTCTCCGTTATCTTTAAGTCCTGTGGAGAGTCGGCTGGTAACGGTAGAGATTCCTTAGTTTCTTTTGTTTTGATCCAGACAACTTGTTATCGAAAGCTAATGTTAGCACTGAATGTCAACCGGATGTAAATATACGGCAAGCCAGGAGTGACAAAATATAGAAACACACCTCAGACGCACGCACAAGACGCCATGGGGAAGAATCGATCTCATGTCCTGTGAATCCATTTTCCCAAATTTAAATGAAATCGATCCAAGATCGATAAAATTTCTTTTTTTACTCAGCCCTAATAAACAACCGTATGAACTGCGTAAAACAAGGTGTCCTATTATGTACTTTTATTCTCAGCAATTAACATCACCATTTTGTAAAAGACCAACTCGGGCGGTGCATGAAAGCTCAGAGAATCTCACCTGGAGCCACTCTCGCTCCACCAGCCCCTGGAAGCCTTTGATGGTCCTGCAACCTGGATCGAGAATGATCTGAGCCAAAGAGGTCACCTGCAGGGTGGAGTCGGTCCCTTCCGTGCCGTGAACGAGCACCGAGGCGCCCTCCCTGAGGCAAACACGCACACGCTGGTCAGCACGTCGCCTACATTACAAAAGCAACACATCACAACTGGGGAAAGGAACGAGTGGAGAACCTGTCGATGCACTGGGCAGCCAGGCAAGCAGTGGTGAGGATCTCTTTGATGTGAGTTTGCCAGCTGGACGCCTCTAACTTGCTCAACCAGCGGTCCATGCTGTGCGACTGATCGTTACAGGCCTCCACAAGCTTAATCAGACTTTCCTGGAGGACGTTATACCTGAAAACAAATATTTCGCAGTTAAAATAAACAACAAAAAAACAACTAACAGAAATTTGGAGCAATAGAAGTTAAAACTTTAAGACAAACTCAGTTTGATACTTGATAACTTTTGGCCACAAAAAGTTTTGTGATGAGGACACTTTTGTTTATTTTGAAGTTATATTCTGTTACCAAGTCAACAGACAGATACAGTTTGATATAATTTCTATTAGGGCTGCAACAACGAATCGATAAAAATCGATTATTAAAAGCGTTGGCAACGAATTTCATTATCGACTCGTTGTGTCGTGTGATTTAAGCGTCCCTCGCCGTGTCGAGGAGCCGTTTACGTCACCCGGAGAGCGTTGTCGATGCTGGCTGACCTAAATAAAGTTTGGGAAGAAAAAAAAAACTCTTAAAAGATCCGCCCATTTTGAGACCCTCGAGTGAAACGTAGAGACTTGAACTTTAAAGCAGTTTTTAAATGGTGTCGTTAGGCCAAATAGATCCAAAGTTATGATAAAAAGTATATGCTACATTTCATTTTTTTAAAAGATGGTCTGATTTCATGCGAGCCGCGACACAAGGAGGAAGCACATCCCGTGAGGGAAAAAAAATCAAACAAACAAACAAAAAAATAATAACCCAGTCCACCATTTGTTTCCTCTTCCTTCCTTTCCAGCAGGTCTTCCTCAGTAGGAAAGAGGGGAGGAGGGGGGCTGTTTCAAAACCGCAAGAAGTAAAGAATCAGAAAAAAAATCATAAGTGCTAAATGTAAATAAATTCTAATTATAATAAATTAATAATAGTTTTACATCTAAAAATCATATTTTATTCTTTTTATCTGGTTTCCTCATTTAGCAACCTATTAAATTTCTGGTTTGTTATGTTTTATAGCGATAACCAAGTAAATTCACTTTTTTTTTTCCAGTCAGTGTTTAATACAGTTGGCAAAATCAACTGAAAATATTTATGTGCTTCTTTTTTTTAAATTTAGCATATTATTACAAAAAATCCTTCATTTTATGAAAAGACCCTCTTGATTCAATAGAAAACTCTGGTTTTTAAGAAAATGGCTGCTTATTAATTATTCATTAGTCAATCTACAAGATGAATCAATTTCAGACAAATTCACATTAATCAATAACTTGCATCCCTAATTTATAC
>NW_013952607.1:91505-92973 GCF_001266775.1 Austrofundulus limnaeus
AAAATAATCGACAGATTAATCGATTATTAAAATAATCATTAGTTGCAGCCCTAATTTCTATAATATTAATAATAAATAGTTGTAATTGTGACCTAAAAACGAATTATAAAATCAAAGCTTGAGTGAACCATAACATCTCTAGATTTGACAAATACTCTGCATTAAATGAAAAACTATAAATGAAAACGTTTAACCGAAAATTAGCTCCACATCATAAGAGCAGTTTTGTTTTCTGTTTTGATTTATTTTTTTAATCTCATCATAGGCACTCACCTCTCAATGGCTTTGTGGATCCTCCTCCACTGGGGATAATTACCCTCAGACTCAAACCCCCCTCCTCGAGCTTTGGCCTGCTGGGCGACGTTGATGGCGCGCGTATCGATTATGTATCCCCGTTTCCCCGGCCTCAGAGTGGCATTGATCAACTTCTCGTCTTCCTTGCAGCGTCGCCCGTTCGTGCCCGTCAGCGGCTGCCCGGCTCGCATCATCACCTGAAAGGGGAAGTCGTTTCAGGACAAAGTCACGATGATCCCGTCTGCTCAAACCACACGAATATCGATGCTAAAATAGAGATTTCTGTGCACTCGCCATGCCGTTCTTCTTGTGGTAGTAGCTAAGCACCGGAAAACGTCCACCATGACGGAAGGTGGCTACTTTTTTCAGAAGGTCGTCGTCGATGTGTTTGGGCACTGCCACTAGAGGGGGGTAAGAAGGACACACGTTGAAGTCCTTGTTGACGTCACTCAGTCTCCACTCATCTGTCTGAAAAAGGAGATTTGAGTGAAGTTCAGAAAGGATATAAACGGTGATCGTAGTCTGATAGGCTTTAGGACTAACTGTGACAAATCAGAACCATACCATGGACTCCAAGTCTTTAAAGGTGTCCTGTGGAAGAAATGAATTCCATCCATCCTCTTTGACTTCAAACATGGGCCGGTAGAAGAACGGGTACATCAGGGAGATGGAATCAAGTGTGGACAGAGCCTTGGAAGGAATAAAGGATGATATACAATATTTCAGCAATCATTGAAAAACAAATGCTACATAGCAGAAGAAAAATCTGTATAAACCAGATGCTTCCTAGGGAGACCAGATCCCAACAAACCCAAATATGGAACAGAAAAGATGCTTACAAGGAACAATGTGGAACAATCACCAACGCTATGATGTCAAATTAAATTGTGATGAAGTTGTGTAGATAGAGAACTTGAATCATGAATTTCAATCCCCCCCCCCAAAAAATCATTCAAGGACTTTCAAGGATGAGTGTCATTTTTGGCTGTTTTCAAAAACTTGGTCTTGATCTCTTTTGTTCTAATTCACAAACTTTTTAGGATTTCAACAAGAACTCATGTCAATGCTGAAGAAAAATGAAAATAGATTTTCCATCCATCCATCCATTTTCTGTACACGCTTCTTCCTTTTCAGGGTTGCGTGGGTCACTGGTGCCCATATCCAGCAGTCACAG
>NW_013952607.1:93496-95428 GCF_001266775.1 Austrofundulus limnaeus
AAACTGAACAATAGAAGTTGTTGAGTCAGAATCAATGAAAGAAAGTGGATTAAATGTTTATCCTACATTCATTTCCACAATGCATGGACATGTAATTATGTCCTGGGAGGTTCAGCAGCTCAGTGTGGGAGGAGGGGATGTGAACATGTCCAGACGCTCGGTGAGGACAGAAGCTGTGGTGCTTCACCTGGGCTCAGAAAGAACGACCCACCCTACTCTGCTCTGATTGGATAAAACTATGACTGTGGCTCATGTTATTTGTTGAAAGCCACGGCAGTTTACTGTAATCCTGAGTTATCCACCGCAACAAATGTTAAATTTTATTTTTTTTATTTTATTATGATTATTTTTTTCACAGATGATCAAAATCAGTCGTGTGAATAGAGAACTTCAATCCTCATAAAAAATTCAAGGACTTTCAAGGACAAGTGTGATTTTTGGCTGTTTTCACAAACTTTCAAGGTCCTTGAAATCATTTCTTCTTTCAAATTCACAAACTTTTAAGGATTTCAAGGACCCGTGGGAACGCTGCTTATCAGAAAAAGCATTGGTTGGAAATTTTTTTTTAAAGTTTCCTATTCTTTAAAAACAACAAAGCGAAATAACACAAAACCATAACCAAGTCCACCTGGAAGAAGCTGGTCTGTAGGACTGAGCTGCACCTAAACTCTGCTGCAGTTTTCTGTCCGTCTGTCAGTCAACATTGAGTTTGAGCAAAATGTCTTCATAAAGTGACAGGCAGCTTTCTGAGCTGTGGGTTTCCAGTGTGAATCACTTTTACAGTGTCGCTTCACGCCGTCTTCCCCGTCAGGAAAAACGGAAAAATATTTTTAAATATTTTTTCTGCATTTTCATTACTTTGACATAATTTCATTTATGTATTTATGAGACTGAACCAGAACAAGGCTGCAGGTCCAGATGGTGTCAGCCCCAGAGTCCTGAAGGCCTGTGCAGACCAGCTCTGTGGGATTCTGCAACACCTCTTCAACCTTAGCTTGACCCAGGAGAAGGTGCCGGTGTTGTGGAAGACATCCTGTCTGATTCCAGTACCAAAGAAAACTCACCCATCAGCCCTCAATGACTATAGACCTGTTGCCCTGACATCCCACATCATAAAGGTCCTAGAGAGACTCCTGTTGACCCACCTGAGTAAGCAAACAAGCACACATCAGGACCCCCTGCAGTTTGCTTATCGTCGTGGGGTTGGAGTTGACGATGCCATCAGACACCTGCTTCAACAAACCCACTGTCATCTGGACAAAGCAGGCAGCACTGTGAGGATCATGTTCTTTGATTTCTCCAGTGCTTTTAACACAATTCAGCCTGAGTTACTTTGTCTGAAACTCCAGAAGACTCCGGTGGAGGCCTCAACAATCGCCTGGATCAAAGATTGCCTGACAAACAGACCACAGTTTGTGAGACTGAAGGACTGTGTGTCTAACCAGGTGGTCAGCAGCACAGGAGCACCACAGGGAACTGTACTCTCACCATTCCTGTTCACACTGTACACTTCAGACTTCCAGCACAAGTCAGACTGCTGTCATCTACAGAAATACTCAGATGATTTCTGCAGCTGTTGGGTGTATCAGAGATGGACAGGAAGCTGAGTACAGAGAGCTGGTGGACCGCTTTGTGACATGGTGTGGGGACAATCATCTCATCTTGAATGTGAACAAAACAAARGAGATGATTGTAGATTTCAGGAGAAATAGTGCTAGATCAAACCCTGTTTCCATCATGGGAGAAGAAGTGGAGGTGGTTGAGGAATATAAATACCTCGGTGTTCATCTGGACAACAGACTGGACTGTGAAGCAGTTACTGTCCTTAAAGCACCGAAATCACCTTCAGGACCTTCAAAACTCTAGAACTTGCCCTACAAGGATGACACCTGACAGCCAATCAGGTCCTGGCCTCTGATTGGCTGTCAGGTG
>NW_013952607.1:95679-105693 GCF_001266775.1 Austrofundulus limnaeus
AGTTAAATGAGTTACAACAACACCTAATTTCCCTCTGGGATCAATAAAGTATTTTTGAATTGAATTGAATTTACATTCTTCTGCATAAATCAAATCCCTTTTCTTGCCCTGTATTAGCAGCGGTGCAGAGGACAGCATGTGCTGCTGCACGTTGTGATTGACAGCTGAAGCTGCGTCTCTGCCTTTTACCCATCTCTCTTCTCACTCCCCCCCCCCCCACCTCTTTTTAACTTTTCATAATTTGATCCAGCCAAATGCAAAACATGGTTTCAACTTGAGGGATGCCAGAACATGAGTGAAAAATGCAGGACAGTCTTGCATAATTCTAGACATTTGGTCACCCTTATGCTTCCTGTTGGAGAGTATAATAAGTTGGTGTTTTACCTCAACAGAACTGGCAATGTTGAGGCATTCCTCCATACCAGGGATGTCGAGCTGGATCACCCTCAAGTCTTTGCATTTGACTATGATGCTTCCCAGAGATCCCACAAACCTAAAGAAAAAACATGGTCCAGATCGATTAAACAAGGGGAAATAACTGTGAAGAAAGCATATTTTAGAGGAATGAAATAATAAAAATAAATATAACAAGTACTTTCTAAGTACTTTATCTACTTGAGCTGTAAAAAACACAAATAAATGCAGAAAATTTATCATTAAGCTAAGTAATATTAATATGTAGTACATTCTAAATGTCCTACATGAATGATGTAATCACATGGCACTGAAAGTGTTCATATCCAATATCCATGATTTATTTCTCTTTAATGACTTTGGACTTGGACATTTTATCTACATCTATTCAAAACAAGCAATAAAAAAAGATGACAGCAGTTCTTAAAATTAAAATAAACCTTATGGTACAAATGTCACCTCTTCTCTATGGAGTCTATGTTTGAATGGAGCAGCCACAGCTCCTCTGTGTTGTCCTGTCTGGAGGACAGGATCAGGTGATGACCAGTCAGACATAGAGTTCCCTCCACGGTGGGCATGAAGGGTCGGTGCAGGACCACCCCGTCCACCCTGGGTGTTTTTATCAGCTCTGCAAACTCCATTATGTTGACCTAAAACAGGCATAAAAACGAGCCCAGCCCAAAATTATTGAGGCATAAATGAGAAGGGTTTAAAAGATGTGTCATCTACACAACATGTTACAGAGTGCTGGCAATGCAGTGGTTTAAAAACATATCGTGCTGGTCGATGTCACGTTCACAGAAATACAAATAAAAATAAAGCAAAACGTTTCGCCAAGAATCAGGAAATCAAGCGGCTAAGGTTAGCTAAGCTAGCTTTGTAACAGAAAAAAAATATTTAGCGACAAAAATGTCTTCCGTTTTTATTCAACTTACTTCAAACAGTCCACATTAGCTGCGATGTAAACTTACAACACTATTAGAAACGTTTCCTAAAATTGTTAAACACGATTATTCACAGCGTTACCTGATTTTTTTATTTGGCTTTGCACCGCGACTGGTACGTTCACCAAAACATGCCGTGTGGAAACAAATTACACAAGAGAAGTTCAGTTCCGGTTGGCTTAAAATGCCGCATTTGTTCGCGACGCCGACTTTGTGCTAATTTTTTTTTTTTTTTTTTTGGAAACTATGAAATGAAATATAAAAATTACTACTAAACTATATTACGTCTTAACATTTGACTCATGTAACAAACTAAAAAAAAAATGAAAAATGGAGATAGGTAGGATAGGAGATGGAGAAATCATCTACTAGAAAGCCCTGACTGCAGCACATAATAAAATCTGTTTATTTGTTGTTGTTTTTAGCTCTGTTTTCATTCAAACTCTGTTTACACAGCCAGCATAAAAAAAAATCAATAAAGTCGAAAGAGATGACACTAGGTGGTGACATTGGAACATTTTAATGCACTTGGAATGAACTGACTATAATTTTTTTATTAACAAATTTATTTTAGAATGCTCTTCTTTTTAGCTTCTTTCTCTTCATGATTCTTCTAGTGGTTCCTTCCACAAGAAAGTCATTGGTGGGACATAAACTCTGCAACACACATATTGGCTTTTTCTTAAGAATTGTCAGATTATGTTCATCCATGTGAGGAGAGTTGGGACACTTTGGGAACCTCTGATTAATCTTAGGGGGATGACCCATCGACTACTGAGCCATGAGCGACACGGTGAACTTTGACGTTGAACAAGAAATTATAGTCTGACACAAGAAAACCATCTTCCATGATGTCAATATGTTTGTCACTGTGAGGTAATGGACTCTGTTGGCTGAAAATGTGCTTGATCAGCAACACCATGGCAGCTACTCTCCCTCCAAATTTTTGTAAAAGCAGTAGCCTATTGATTCACAATTTAGTTAATTTTGTACACACACTGCTTCTGCATTTTTTTACTTAACAAAATCAGATGCTGCACAATATGCCATGAAATGTTTGTCATTTGAGGCTGTATTTACCAAATTCAGAACATTTTTATTACATTTTTCTGAGAAACCATTAATAGTGTAAAGAAAGCAATTTTTGTGTTGAGATATAAGCACAAAAAGAAATATGACAAAAAAAAAGGATTACCCAGGAAATAAACACAGGTGAGAGAGAATGAAACCATCACAGACACTTGCTATCATGGCTGCTTGTATTGAAGTCCAGAACCTTAAAATAGCCTTGACCACAATGCATCATTGATTTGCACCACATGAACATGAACATGAGCTCAGAATTCACATCAGAGCTGCAGCTGCTCTGCGTCATTCGCCCCATGCACGCTTAACCCTTAAAGCAGCCTTCAACATGATCTCTTCAAGTCTGAACATGCTCAAAAAAGGAGCGAAAAGAAAGCAGCTCAAACTGGATGTTTATACAGGTTGTATAAACATCTTACCTGTCGCTGATAGAGCTTTGATTGACCAAACTTCAGAGAAAAATCGTGTAATTCTGACTGGATTGATGAGCTAGTGGCTAGTCAGAGCAAAGCCAAGACCAAAGTGGGATGCTGGCAATTAAAAAAAATAACAGTGATCCAGCCAGCCAGTCATATTCTTATTTCTTGTTTGGTTCATGAAAGCTGTTTTATAAACTTTTTCTTTTCCTTCAGCTTTGCAACACACAGACTGAATTAAGACTCTGTCATTACTGACAAAATGGAATGTTTTTTTTACACTTGAACTTCCTCTTAAATTAAATTAATGCAACCATAATAAAAAAACACATCATCAAAGCAATGCAAGAGCGTTAAGTATACCTGAAAAGGCTTTAAAACAACAGAAAAAGAGGGACAGTTAAAAAAAAAGGTGGGGGAGAAAACACATTTGATAAGTTCTTAGGGGAAATTAAGAAGCTTAATGCAGAGAAAAAAATAACAACATAAAGAAAAAAACACCCACATTTAATAAAATGAGACTGAATGTAAAAGTTAGATTGATTTAAGAATGACAGCAGTGCTGATTAAATGAATGAACATTATGCAAATCATCTGAAATGGAGCAACTCCACCTCAGAGGTAAGAAAAAAAGACAGATTTGTGCACAAGAAGTAATTTTAGGTGTGAGCTCAGTTTTCCACCTCCTGGAGTTTGTGGCACCTCTTCCACCTGCTCAGCTCAGGTGAAGTGACACCTGCTGAGACGTGTGTGAAGATGAAGTTACACTTTGCTCTGGATAAATCAGTCTTCTGGTTGAACAGAATTAGGAAAACTGAAATGATGAATGGTTAGATATTTAATTGTTTTGTATTTAAGATGATCCACATGGCAGCACATCAGCGCATGGCTGAAACAAACAGGCGCAAACCCATGAGTGAATTTTAGCTGATGTGTCCTTTACAGTAAATATTAATGTAAAAAAAAAACGTGCAACATCCCTCTTTTATATCATTTCTCAGAACGGACACAAACACTTTAGAAAAGTTATGATTTGAAGGCTTGGATGGGATCCTGTTGAGCTGAAAGTGTCTGTCATCAAATTTTTGTGACAAATATGAATACATTTTTGGAAAAACAACATTGATAATATATTGCAAAAACAACCACACAAGATGAACAGCTGTTGAGATATTTGCATGTGAAGAAACAGGAAGTGATGTCAAAGGGGAATGGCTGATTGTAAACAGAGCATTGCTACAATGGCTAACAACACAAACAGCAGGGAAGCTTCTGGTGTTTCTTTAGATTATTTTGAGTCCCTATAGAGAGATGAAGAAAAGTCAGAGTTCAAATAACTCTGCTTCAGTAAACAAAGACCATCTCTTAAAGAGTTCCCCTTTTTTGTCACTTCCTGTTTCACTTTGGCTCAGCCAAGTTAAAAAAATGCCAGTTATGTGACAAAATGTGTGTTTTATGCAATGTTTCTAAAATATAAAGATGCTTTCTTTGGATTTTTGTACCCCGGATAAGCGATAAAAAATGGACGGATGGACAAGGGCGTAACTTTAAGTCTACCATTGGGGGGGGGGGGGGGGGGTTATATTGACTGGATCAACTTATTGTGGGGGTCATAACCCCCCTAACCCCCCTGCAAATTATGCCTATGCGGACAGAACCTATATACATATATATTAGGGGTGCAACGATACAGAAAATTCACGCTTCGGCTCGGTTCAATACTTTAGTCTCACAGTTCGATATTTTTTCGAAACAAAAAAGAGAAATGTCCACGCCTCTTTTAACTTGTAATTTATTTAAATTAATTATGAACATTTGTTTAACCTCAAAAGTACACTTTTTAAATTAAATGTTGTTGAAACAGCAAGTTTCTTAGCGGATCTGCACTCACAAACGCAGCCTACATGTATTGTTGCATCCCTTATATATATATAAAATGCACCTCCAAAGCCAGAGTTACTTTGGCTCTGTCAAAAACAACAACAACAACAACAAAACAAACAAACAAACAAAAAAACCCAACAGAAATAAGAAATAATAGGTGGTGGGTAGAAAAGATGTTGCCATTTTAAAATTAAGTCAACTAAGCAGGCTGATCATTTGATCAACTAGCCATCTCACACAAATATGATTAGATTGTAAAGTCCATTTATAATCATACTTGACGCAAAATAAAAATAAAAAACTTATTGTGTTAAATGTTATTCACTGTTTTCAGAGCAGAAGACAATTAATTTATTCTGACAATGACTCTAATTTAAGTGAGATGGAGCGCATCAATACTCCAGCACTAAATCCCTGATGGGGATGCTGAAAAGTGAGCGGACACCTGCATTGTCTCGCTGTGAAAGCATCTGAGAACGTAAAATAATCAGCTGTAATGACTCCATTAAAACAATGAGCTCGGGATGAAGGACTGTAAATGTGTATAATCAATGCTAGACCTGTGATATAAAACCCTTGGATGACCCCAGCCACCAGGAAGCCTTCATGTTGATGCTGTTATTGATGAAGACCAAATCAAACATCCCACCAAGCACCTTTTCACATGGCTGGTGGCTGAAAATCTAACAAATGGCTTGTTTTGATCCAGATGGACTCAAGAGCACTTTATGCTCTTGGAAGAAAAACAGGAACAAAGCATCAAAATAAGAAAATTTACCCTAATTTATGAACAATGTAGCTTTCATTCATCTGATTTTATATCCAAGCCAATTATGGATAACAGGAAAATTCTTTACTTTAGGAGCATGTCTATTATTTGTTCTCAAAGATGTTCATATTCTTTATATCACCAAAATATGACAACAGATCAAAACCACAACAACAAGAAATCGTCAAAAGTTCCTAAGTTGTTCAATAGAGGAAAGAAAAGACTAACTCCACTTACAGTATTTAAATTTGGTATGATTCAAGCCTTGTCACAATTAATGGCATAATATTTCTTTTTTTTAATTATTATTAATATTATTTTGTAATTTAGCATATTAAGATGTTCTTGTTTAAATCACATCCTTCAGTACAAGAATGCTGCGTTGCAGAAATACTGATACTTTAGAAAACAAAGAGCTGAGGAGAAGCCTTTTTTTTAATGATGAGTGTTCTCAGTGAGACAGGGAGAGCCATCAGGGTTCAGCACTGGACAGCTCCCATCAAATCACACTGAGCACCTTGCAGAGCCAGTCTGCAGCAGGGCTGAGGCGGGAACGAACCAATCAGTCCGAGGCTGGATGTGACCCCGCGTGGCAGCTCAGTGGGCTCAGTCTAATCACAGATGTGGACTCACCGGTTCTTTTCTGCAACCGCGGGGTGGAGGAGGGGCACGCATCCATGCTAATGCTTGACTGAAGCTTGTGAGAAGACCCCCCCCCCCCCCATCGATATAAGAGAGTAAATATAGCCTGCATATAGTATATACATGTCTGAATAGAAGTGCAAAAATAGTTGCAGAGGTTGTCACTCATGTTGTTGTTGCAGGAAGTCCAACTGTATTCTTACAAAATACAGCTTTACCCTTTAAAGGGATCCCTGATTAGTTGTAACATTAGACTTTATTTGATAAATACTTATTTTAACTGTAAAATAAAGACTGTGAAATACTGTAGGATGTTCAGTTTTTATCATTTTAAACTAAAAGTTTAAAAATATATTACACGGACGGGGCCATTTTATTTACA
This sequence comes from Austrofundulus limnaeus, assembly GCF_001266775.1. Taxonomy (NCBI): domain Eukaryota; kingdom Metazoa; phylum Chordata; class Actinopteri; order Cyprinodontiformes; family Rivulidae; genus Austrofundulus; species Austrofundulus limnaeus. The sequence continues at coordinate 102,217 of NW_013952607.1, forward strand.
CGCAAAGCATTCTGGGTAAATGATGATGCCAACTAGGTCATTGGTGCGAGGCTGCTAGCAAGCTGTACCTGAAGGTAAATCTTGGACAATATCAGACGATCAACTCTTTTAAATGAAACCAGAGAGCGTTGACAGAGAGGAGAAGGTAGAAATGACTCAGCCTGTAACTGACAATATGGATGGAGGACAACAGAGCTGCTTCATGGAAGAAGAACCTCAGCTTAGCCTGTTAGCTTCAGCGTTAGCCCCGACGCTATCACCATATACAGCATATGTATTAGCTCAGCGCTACACATTCTCCTCTCGCCACTGAGGTCCTCCATCCACATGACAGAGAGGGGAACACAAAAATGACTCAGACTGCAACTGAAAATATGGATGGAGGACCTCAGTTTATCTTGTTTGTCACACTAGCACTGAGCTAACACATATAATGCAACATAGTGTCAGCGCTAGCGCAAAGGCTAACAGGCTAAGCTGAGGTTCTTCTTCCATGAAGCAGCTCTGTTTTCCTCCATCCATATTTTCAGTTACAGGCTGAGTCATTTCTACCTTCTCCTCTCTGTCAACGCTCTCTGGTTTCATTTAAAAGAGTTGATCATCAGATATTGTCCAAGATTAACCTTCAGGGTGGATATAGCTCGCTCACACCGAGGACCTATCCACGTCATCATTTACCCAGAATGCTTTGTGTGTAAATAAAATGGCCCCGTTAAAATATATTTTAAAAAATTTACAAAACTAAACATCCTACAGTATTTTTACAGTCTTTATTTTACAGTTAAAATATATGTTTATCAAATAAAGTCTAATGTTACAACTAATCAGGGATCCCTTATAATTGCATGGCTTATAATGTGTTTTTTCTGTACATTCTGCAAGTTTACATATCAAAATGTCCAGCTTCTTCAGGGCTTTTTAGCTATGCCTTTCCGTCCTTCTGCAGTTCATACATTTTGAGGTATTTAGCTTTTCCTGTTTTTCACTTTGAAAATGACCGGAGCTGTCTTCAACATCATTACAACCCTTCAAATGTTCATTGATCTTTTTTAAACTTTTGTTCTTCTTTGTTTAACTTCTTTGTATTAATTTTAGCTTCCTTTGGCTTCTAATTTGCTTTTTTAAGCAATCATTCTGACTGAATCTGCCATTCTTCAGCTATTTAAAAAATCTCTTCTTTTTTGCTATTTTAAGCTTTTTATGCTTCTTTATGCAGTTAATTTCAGCTGTTTTCTAAGTTTTTAGCTACTTATTGGCTAACCTGAGATTCTTTCAGCTCAGTTAATCTTTTTTGTGATAATTCTTTTCTTACTGTTTAATCCAGTAAACGTGCTCATTCTGTTTCTTTGTGATAAAGTCAGCTACTTCATTTTTCCTTAGTTTGTTGAACCCATGTGGTCATTATAACATGCTGTTTCAATCAGCAAACTGTTAACAATAAGTTGCATTAAAATCAACCAGAGCTGTTATTCTTTTGCTCAGACACCGAGCTCTGTAAAGTCACTTATCTTTGATTATTACATCTGTGCATCACCTCAGGAAATAGCTTTACAAAAATGTCCCTCAAATAATGGCACGGATGGCAAAATGGATCAGCAGACCTGCTGTTGGTGAAGAAATACTCCTTGCAGCCTCATAGGAGACACTAGATGGCAACCAAGCTGGGTGGTAGAAAGAGACAGAGTGTGTGAGTGTAAGAGGACATGAGGGGGAGAGGTAGAGTGGAAGGGGGGTGGGGGGATAAATTACGTCGGCGTAGGACAGCGGAAGGACTGACGGTCTTGTTCATGGCAGTCAGCTCGCAGCAGCAGAGACGAGGGAAACCCATCGGAACAACTGGGACAGAAAGGTGGAAAAAAAATAAGAGTTGTCTCCCTGCTGGGTGCACGAGTTACACATTCAATAGTTTGAATTGACAGATTATTGCTGTGAGTAGCTGGGATCAGATCCGCAGTGAAGTGGAGGGGAGAGGAAGAGGAGGAAGAGGAGGAGGAGGGGGGGTCAGGAAAGATGCGCTGCGTCTACGGTGACGCCGCTGCGCCGTTTGGGGACAGAGTCGGCTCCGCGCTGACACCCCGCTTCTGAGAGATAGATGGCTCCAACATTTGGGGTGCAAAACAGGTGTCAGGGAAGTGTCGTCACGAGCCCCGGAAGCCGGAGGAGGTGGGAACACCAGAGAGGGGGAAGATGGCAGCGAAATCCGATGGTCGCGGGGTCATCACCGGTTTCGCCCAGCTGCACAACCTGGACGAGGTGGTGGGGACCGGCGAGGAGGACGCGCGCGACGGCAGCTCCTTCCACATCTGCCACTGCTGCAACACCTCGTCTTGCTACTGGGGCTGCCGGAGCGCGTGCCTGCACTACCTCCGGAGGAAGGGGAAGAAGGGGAGAGGCGCGGGGCGAGCGCCGCCGCCGCAGGAGGAGCGCCTCTGGCTGGACTGTCTGTGGATCGTCCTGGCGCTGCTGGTCTTCTTCTGGGACGTGGGCACCGACCTGTGGCTGGCCGCCGACTACTACCGCCAGCGGAACTTCCTGTGGTCGGGCCTGACCCTGTTCTTCGTGCTGGTGCCCTCGGTGCTGGTGCAGATCCTGAGCTTCAGGTGGTTCGTGCAGGATTACACGGGGGGCGGACTGGGCTCCGTGGAGGGGCTGAGCAGCGGCCGCAGGGCCACGGCCACTTTGCAGAGGGACAGGTGCTGCCGCCTGTCCGTCTGGCTCTGGCAGAGCCTCGTGCACGTCTTTCAGATGGGACAAGTGTGGAGGTGAGGAAACTTCCGGCTCCGATCTCCGCTTCACCTGGTTTCACCCGGGTCCTGTCTGCGCTGCGCGGCGGTCTCGGCGGCGGCCAGATGCGCGCACATCTGGACGGCGCTGAGCGCGGCGAGTGCGGCATTGCGCTTGAATGGAGGGGGGGGATATTTGTCCAAAGACGTGGGTAGAAAGCTTCTCTCCCTGTGTGTGTGTGTCTGTGTGTGTGTGGAGGTGTGTGTGGAGGTGTGTGTGATGAGTCTCACTCTCTCCGCAGCAAACCAGAGGCCAGACGAACATCTGCTTTCACATAACTACATCTTTTTTTCCACCTCTCCCCCTCCCCCCACCACATATATACACACACACACACAGACATGATGTCATCGATTCCTCTGCGACGGCTGTTTTCTTATTTTTATTTATTTATTTCTCTGTATTTTGTTTCCAATTCCCCCTCTTATATTCCTTTCTCGAGCTGCACGAGTTTACGCGTAAATCCGTAGTAAAATGTGCGTCTGTGGCGCACGGAGAGATTATCTCTCTCTCCTCTGATTAAGAGCAGGCAGTTGTGTGTTTCTTTTTCGTTTTTTTTTTTCTTTTTGGTGCAGACAGACGCAGTGGCTGGCATTTAATGAAAAAAAAAAAAAGAAAAAAGAAGAGAAGTAACGCGTGAAAGCTGTCCCGAAGGGGTTGCCACAGTCAGTTTGGAGAGATGGGGGGGGGGGG
>NW_013952607.1:105717-117569 GCF_001266775.1 Austrofundulus limnaeus
GGGGGGGGGGGGGGGGGGGGGGGGGGAAGCTGCGGATGAATGTGGGAGACGGTCGGACAGTCTTGTGTGTGTGTGTGTGTTTTTTTTTTCTGGCCCACAGTAGAAGGATGTTGTGCAGGAGATAAGAGAGATTGATCACTGGTTTGTTGCAGCAGCATGTGCATCTCTTTAAACAAACAGCTTTCATATGAGTGTGTGTGCGTGTGCGTGTGTGTGTGGGGGGGGGGGGGTTGTCTGATGCATGAGAACATTTGTGCCACAGGGTCTAAAATGATTCACGCTGAGTCCAGGAGTAAAACTCAAACTCACTGACCTTTTGGGTGGTAGCAGGGGTAAAATGCCACAGGCAGTAATTTTCTATATTTTCTCTTTAGCTCACTGCCTTCCCCTCCTCTCCAGTTTTGTGTTTTTAATACCTCGTTTTCTATGATGTGCTTGAAAAGAGCATTTCCTCGCCTGAGCTGGAGATAAATTTAGAGCCTGCCGGTGCAGGAGGAGGAGATGGGTTTTCCCGAACGAAGAGATTCCTCTGAGCGTTTCTCATCTGCCTGATTCTCCAAAGTCTTGCTGTATTGATCAGCTGCAGCTGTATTTCCTCCAGTTTATTTACTCCAGTGTGGTTCGATTGCTCTTTAAGCTCACATTTGCAGTGGGAAGAACACACGGGGGAGAGAGAGAGAGAGGTAACTGGTGCCCCGTGAAATTTAGCTTCTGCTGGTGGTTGGCTAGTCAGTTATGAGCCTGTTCTGTTCCACAACAATGCATCAATGCAAGGGAACATTTGTAGTTGTGTTGCCTCAGTCACAGTTTTGTCCACGTTATGGTCACCTTCTAAACCAAATCCCCAAATTGATGGAGAGATGGAGCAAAGACCCCATATATAGCTGCAGTGTTGTAGAAATATTGCAAAAATAACAGCAGTAATAGGCTTTCAACCAATTATGAGCCATAGGGTTGGGCAAAATTATATTGTTGGCAATTAATTGTCATGAAAAACTGTCACCATCCTGTTTCAAATTTAATACATTGTTAACTGTTTTAATTAGACAAAAGTATTTAGTTATGTACTGTATTTGAACTGGCAGTGTAATTTAGAAAAATGCACAGGGGGCACCATCTAAAACTTTACCCAGAGCAACAAATCGGCTAGGACCAGCCCTGGCTGTGGCCGCTATCTTGAAAGGATTCGACTCCAGTAGTCGCACATCCAGCTGTGGATAAAATCCCTCCACTTAGATTGACAGACACACGAACTCACGCAGACACAGTTACACTATCGCCCGCCTTTCAGGGTAATAAAAGAAGAAGCTCGCGCGATGACCACGGCCTTGTTTGTGTAAATGTTATGACAGCACAGAGCCAGTAGCTGGGACTCTTGTCAGAAAGCCTTTCTCTCGCTGGACATGATCTGCCTCTCTGCTGGTGTGGAGCTGAGGGTTAAAAGCTGTTCTTGTTAGTTTAACTGGAGTTCATGACCCGTAAGAGCCACAGGGATGACCGACCTCTGATACAGAGATCATTATACTCAGAGGTCAATATTTTGTAACAATCAGAATTTTGATGATTTCCAATTATTTTTTTACTAGAAGCTTTTAAAAATTTCTTATCATACACATGAAACATTATATTGTTTTTTTAATAAATTAAGCTCAAGCACTGACAGGAACGCTTTCTCATCATTTCCATTTTTTAAAAGTTGACAAATGCTTTTAAACCCTTCTTTTTCACATTTAAATCATTCAGTTGGGGTCTATTTGCACTGTATGTTTTGTACTGTTCACTTATCTTACCATATCTAAGTTATTGTGTGGAAGTTTGGGGCAACACGTACAGAACTTCACTTCAACCATTATGCACATTACAGAAAAGAGCCATTCGTTCAGTTCACAAGGCAGATTATACCCACACTTTATTTATAGATTCTTACTTACTGAAATTCACTGATTTGGTAGAGTTTCAAACTGCACAATTTATGTATAAAGTCAGAAACAAAATATAACCAGAAAATATTCAAAACTTATTTTCTGATAGAGTGGGTGGATATGATTATAGAGAAAACCTCAACTTTAGAACTTTGAAGGCTAAAACAGCAAGGGAAAAAAATGTGCATTTCTGTCGTTGGTGTGAAGATCTGGAATAAACTCGCTAAAAAGCTGAAGCAAAGTACAAGCATGAGGTATTTTAAGAAAGAACTCAAAATGGTTATTATTCAAAAGTATAAGGATGAATAAAGGGGATGAACCTGGCTGGGTAGTACAGTCTTGTGGATGATCTCAACAATTGGGTACAGGTTTGTACATGTGTGTGTAACTATATATAGATGTGTAAAGTGGTGTGTATTATTTAGATTAATGTGCAGATAGATGAATATGTATATATAGGTGTGTATGTATTACTTTCATCTGGTTTAGGAAATATTATTATTATTATTTCATTTTTTTGTTAAGAAGGATACTGGAAATTAGAAGACAATGCGATGAATTAGAAATGGAAAAGGGGTATGATTATATAAGTTATACTTCATCATACTCCTTTTCAGACTCATAATCATTGAATAAGTGGTGTGTTTTCATGTAAATGATTATGTACATCATAGTAAGGAATGGTGTTTTATTTTTATTATTATTTGTTTTGTTTGTTTTTGTGGCACTTGTCGGTGAAATGTTTGTCTGAAATAAATTATCATCATCATCATCATCATCATTATTTAAAGTGGAACTGTAATTCTTTGGTCTAAATTCCTCCGTATTGTAACTCCACAAGCCCCTCTTTCACCCCTTTTCTGAGGTGTGTCTCAGATCAACTCGTTTTGAGGCGGTCTCTTTAAACCTTCACGCCCCCCCATCCCCTCCAGCTACCAGAGCGATGCAGTTTGATAGAGGGCTTTACTGCTATATAGCTGCGCAGAGACATTTTATTTACAAATTAATTAAAAGATGTTAACAAGAAGACTTGTCCATCCAGCCTTACATGGTCAAAATAGGACCAAACACAATATAAACATATCAACAAAGAAACTAAATGCAACTTTTCTTCACTCCTAGAGACTCGAAGTGCACAACAAAATGCATTCAACAGGAAAAAAGTGGATTTTGCGTGATATGTTCCCTTTAATGCTACATTCAAATAGTTACTTTTCTCTTCGTCTGTGCACCCGAGGAGCAAGCTGATGGCAGAAAACGCCGTGCTTACCTTGCATTTATCTCCTCAGTATTTGTTGACAGAATCCCATCTGTAATTCCACCATGTCACCGGTTCCCCCACCCTCCACCTCTCCTGATGAATCAGCCGACGCTGCCGACGGCATTAGAGATTCAGCTCAGGCGCGCGGTGGATCACACGCACGCAGAGGTGTCCCGGTGCCACGATGGACGGCTTAATCAGTGTAAGCCCCAATTAGCTTCTCACTGAGAGAGAACCGCATTTGAGTCCCCCCTGCAGAAATCCATGTGGGAAGATTTGGGATCTCGGTGTTACGGGGAACCCCTGTTTGATCGGATCTGTGCAGCCCTGGGAATTTATAGGGCACTTACATTTTGAAAGTTTAATACGAAACGACTTCACATGTTGGATATCCAGGAATTTCACAAAAACTGGAGATGAGGGGAATTCCTGTCTTTCAGGACAAAACGTTTAAATGTCATAATCTGGTTTGTTGGATTACGCTTTAATCCAGTTTAAGAACAGGCTCACAGCCAAGCGACATGAGGAGGAGAAAAAAAAAACAAAGTTGCCTCATGGTTGACATCTGCCTCGGTTTTCTTGCCTGGTAAATATTATTACAGACTGCGAAGGAGTTAACGAAAGCCTCTCTTGGCTGGCTGGGCAGCTTGTGTTTGCCAAAAAAAAAAGCTTCTTTTTTTCTTCTTCTTCTGATGCAGTAAAGCAAAGTGTTGAGATGTTACAATGCAAACAGTTGCCACATTGAGGGAGGGGAAAAAGCAAATACAGTTGTGGGGGGTGGGTGGATGAAAAGGTGACAATCAGCATAATTGTGCTAAAAAATTGGAAAACTTCTGGTTCGGTCTGTTCTGCCTCGATCTCCCTGCAATGCCTTTTCTCATGGGTGACAGCAAATTATTATATCATGTTTTGGGGGGGTGGGGGTGGAAACTTGTTTGCCAACATTGTTGTGTAATAGAAATCATAGCAAATAACTATTTTATCCTCAGAGGACAAAAAAAAGATGAGAAGAGCACGTTAGCTCAGATGGAAAACACTTATTTTTTATTAAGTGACACATCCGACCCTGGTGAGTCTTATTCACCGACGCCAGTGTTTCTCTGGTGCGTACCAGTGCATCTCTGCTCATTTTCTCATTAGCGAAGATAACAGGGAACCAACCTTTAAAGCTAGCTCTCCATGAAAACCCCCAATTACGTGACGGGAGGAGCGCATCAAAATGCAAGAGAAGACAGCTTTCTTGGGAACGCTTCACAGCTGGGGGTAAAGTGACGGAAAGCTATAAATAGCAGATAAATATGGGTTTTCTGTAATTCAAGAAGCAGAGAAAGAGAGACGGGGGGGATCTAAAAGGGGGGATTCAATTACTGTTTTGATTTTTGTGTCATCAAGGTTCAGATTGGGTTATTGAATTTTTTTTACAGAAAAGCTGTGGATTTCGTTTGAATCCAGATGTTTCGAGTGATAGAATGTGCTGTAAAAGTCAACATGTTTGTTTTTCGGTAACTTGTAGAGGCATATTCCTAAATAAATGCGTAGCTGACACGTTGAGCTCATTTCATCCAATTTCCTGCAGGCAGGAGCACCTTTCTGTTACTGCAGGGAGCTCCCTGAACTCAATGACTGAGTACAAAAGGCGCGTGAAAATGTTGATATTTCACTGCTTTAAGCCATGCTTCCTGAGCAAAACATTTTGTTTTTTTTTTTCCTCATGAAAACCTTGGGGGTCCTGATATGTCATGTTCCTCTGCTGCCTCCCCACCCTGATCGGCGGAGCGTGCAAAGACACATGTAGCCATATCAAGCACATGGATGGGTTTCATGACCAAAACTCTTTAACCACATCACATTTATGTGCTCATGTGAACATACACAAACTGCACCTCAGGGGAACAGATAAGAGATCATCTCTTTGTATGATATACTCTAAAAGCAGTTTCATGTTGCTGCGATGCTGGAAATATTCATAAAATGACACTTCCATATCCTGTTTGTTAAAAAAAACAGGATATGAGTATTTGCATCGATATCAGGGAGAGATGGTGCAATGAGCTCTTTGGCAGCAAGGCCTGCCTAATTACATTTTCTCTCAAGCAAAGGCTCAAAATACATGTTACTAAAAGAAGCAGGAGACCAATTATGGGTCCTAGAAATTTTTATGGTATGTCTGTGGGCTATCCAGACCATGTTCATTCAATTTAATGCACAAAATAATTCTCAGGTAATAAAATTTCCCATTTTCTAGTTCTGCCTGCTCTGACTTCCGTTCAGAAGAGCTGTTTATGTTAATGAGCTCTGTTGGTAACGCCCTCCAAAAATCTGTTGACATTAACTCCGCCCTCCAAAAATCTGTTGACATTAACTCCGCCCTCCAAAAATCTGTTGACATTAACTCCGCCCTCCAAAGCCAGCGTTCACATTAGCATGGGTAATAATAGCAGAAGCTCCGTTGTACAACCATATGAGACCCTGTGAGACCCAGAGGCAGAGTTGGTCGCAGCTTCTTTTTTCTCTCTCCCTCCTCTGCTCTGCGCTCACTCTGCATGCTGTTACCAGAGCAGGGAGCAGCAGCGGTCACAATACCTCAGAAACTCGACCAAATAGGCTTTAACAAGGCTTTAATAAGCTAAACAATAGAGGTACATGAGAAAACGTGTTCATAACGAACGAAAATAAAATAATTAAATTGTGTCCGTGCCGGTCTCAAACCCTAATTTCCCACTCTCTGGTCCAAAACTCTACCCATTGCCCTATTGGAGGCTTGTTTGTGAAATGAGCTGTGCATTGCACAACAACAACCGTGATGGCTTTTTGTACTGAGGAGGTGAAGTGTCACCCGGGTGAGGGGCTAAACTCAGGTTCCGGTGGGTTGTCGTACGGCTTGTGACATCACAAAATGATGGAAGTATAAAACTTGTCATTAAAATACATTAAAAATACGTTTACTTACAGTAAATATGCCCCTGGGTGCATTTTTTTTGTCCTAGGACTGTTTTTTAAGAAGTACATACCCAAAATTGAGTAAAAAACTTTTAAAAGTGAATTTTGCATAATAGGTCCCCTATAATCAATAATACTATCATGTGTCAAACTTAAGGTCCACGGGCCATTTGTAGCCAACCGGGGCATTTTATGTGGTCTGTGCGATCTTCAAAGATGTAATAATGTCTTAAAATAATGTAAGCATATGCTGCTTTAAAGCCAGCATTGACCATAAACTACATCTCCCATAATGCATGTTTCTTTCTTTTTATTTGGATCCCCATTAGTTGCAGTTTCTGCAACTACTGTTGATTATTTTACCCACAAAATTAAATCATCCCAACAGGTGGACAGGATATGAAAGTAGCCGGTGAAATTTGCAATGTAAAATCTCCGTTTCACTGCAATTTTCTGCTTGAGTTTCTTCATATCACAAAAGCCTCCCGGAGCTGCGGTTTGGATGTGAACGACCCCATACCCTCGTAGATCTTTTGCATGAGGATGCTCCAAAAGTTCTCAATAAGGGTTGAGGTCAGGGGATGGTGGGGGGAGGCCACCACGAGTTTCTCTCCTTTCATGACAGCAGCCGATGATACAGAGGCCTTCTTTGCAGCATGAGATGATTTTAGACTTCATGCATTTCTGGGGCCACTGCCGTTTCTGCTTGTGAGCATTAATTATGGGTGGTCGAATAGAAGTTTTATGTATAACTGCAAAGCCTCTGGAGGATCCTACACCTTGATGTTCGCAGGACTTCAGAGGCAGCAGGAGCTTCAAATATTCACTGCTTTTTTAGTGGACTTTTTAGCAGCTGCTCTCTTATTTCGATGTATCCGTCCGGCAGAATTTATCCTCGTTGTGCCAGTGTCGGCACAAACCTGGGTGTGTTCTGAATCAGCCCCAAATCTCTTAGAATAATCACGCTTAGGTTTTTGGGAAATATCTGAGGTTTTCTTTCCCATATTGCTTAATAAAGGTTGATCTGCTTAATAATGTGGAACATACTTCTTCTGTAGTTTTTCCTGGCAAACTAATCACAGATGTCTGAGACATAATAAAATTTATGACAATTAAATACAGTTTGCACAAAAACTTGGAACATGGTGTAGATCAGACTTTCCAGAGCTTCAGTTTACTTCACAAATTTACGTTCTACTGTTTTGTCCTTGCTACAACTGTAGCTTGCACGCCAGTGGAAAGTGGCTCCTGATGATGTAGGATTTGTTGACTTTGAAGACTTGCTTGCTTAGCTTCTTCTGTTTGTAGCGTTTGCATCGAATCAACCTTCAGTTCTCCCCACCGCCATCTGTTATTTCTATACTTAAAAAAACAACGTTAAATGTCAATTTTTCTAGAATTGTGCACAATGTGTACATCCCTAACCTCGCTGCTTATTATTATTCTTATTACCATGGTTTAAAGCTATTTTTCACGAAGTTTCCCTCAGCTTACTGCATTATACTGATTTATATTTCAGCCTTGCTTTTTCTTACAAAAAGAGGCTCACATTCCCAGATGTACTATTTGAGATGATCGTCTCTGTACTCTCCATCCATTAGTGCTCCTCATAAGCTCGAGCCACTGCATCACCTTCTGTTTTCCCCCAGCAAAGTTAGCATGTGTTTTTATTTTTATCCCCCCCATCGCTTACACCTATTAATGTTCTTAGACTCCTCATAAAGCCTGTTATCCTCCTCCATCCATCTTACAGGCACACACCACGCTGTGCGTTCCTCTGTCCTGCCTTATCCTCTCCTCGCCGGCTGCAGTTAGAAAGATGGAGCTCACTATACCGTTTGCTTGAAGCCATGTCCCTTACTGCTAGTTAAAGTCATCATGCCCGCTCCCTCCTCTCTGTCTTTTGCTTCTTTCTCCTGGTCTCTCCTTGTGCTGCCTTCAACAGAAAGCTGCACTTGACCTCCATTTCTGTCGTGGAAAGTGGAGCATCTGGCTCCTGCCCCCATCCCATCATCCGTTCTCCTTCCTCCAATGTACAACACGTCTTTTTACTCCCAGAAGAGGCCCATTTTATTTTATTTATTTATTTATTTATTTTGGGGGTGGGGGGGTTTGTTTTTTTCTCATCGCTCCCATTCTGTTCTCATTTCTAACGCCCTGACAAGACGTCTCGTTTCAGCAGGAAAACCGCTACCCTTTGGTTCACGAGCCGACCTGTGGATTCATGACTCTGCTCCTGCACTAAATGAAATTCCTTTTAGACTCGCAGCTACTCTTTTGTGCCTCGTTGAAAAGAACGCTCACAATAGAGCGAATCAATATGAGCGACAAGAGTTTGACTTTTGACTGTAACATCTGAAGAGTCTGTAAAAATGCGGCGATCCAAATGTTGATATTATTGCAGATTCCACTAGAAATCAACGCGATGATGTGTTCAAAGACCAAGGAAGCTGGATGTGATGTTTGTGTACTCAGTGTGAAAAGTGGTTGTGACAGGCACAATTTTTTTCCCTCTGCTCCTTTTGTATGGGGCGCCAAGCGCAAAATGACATTTAAATAAATGTCACTAAAATATTTTCATTATTTAGCTCACTTTCTGAATGTTGAAAAATTTCCACTACATTTTATTGTTATTTAGCTCATTGTACATTTTACTGAATGTTAAATTTAAATGTTTAAAAAATGTGTGTATTAAATCCTAAATCTAAAAGCGTAAATTTAAATATAAAAGATAAATCCTAAATGTTGAAGTTCACATTTAAGTATTTCAGAATGGAACACAGCTAATTGCAATTTGGTGCTCGTCTCTTGTTATGATGTCATCATTCTGAGACGATAGCAACCTCCAATACTCCAACACTGCAACACTTCCCTGCAAGACCAAACTTGACCTGTGTCCAAACGGCACTTCAATTGTCAGACCACAGGTACCATCCAATTTATTGTTTTCAATGAACATATTTAGCATTAGAAGCGTTTAGCATTGTTGCAGGATGATGACATTATCCTGGTTAGCTAACGCTAATGTAAGTTTCCACATTTAATTTTCACACTTAGATTTACAGTTTGAAGTGCAGCTCGAACACCAGGCGCAACTGCAAGTTTGATGTCTTGTGGGGAAGTATTAGCAGAGTTAGCAGTGACAGCGGCGTTGGTAGCATTAGCAGTTGTTTTGTCGCAGGATGATGATGATGTCATAACAAGAGCCACCAACAGCAGAGGCTGCATTCCATTCTGAAATACTTAAATATAAGCTTTATCATTTAGCTGCACCATTTACATTTAACTTTTATCGGAATCAGAATCTGCTTTATCAGCCAAGTATGTTGACAAACATACCAGCTGTTCATGTCTCTCCAATATACGTACAATTTGTGATACACAATGACAAAAGCACAATAGGATATAAAATAAACCATATTAAATGTAGACATAACATTTAAATTTGACATTTAGTAAAAATTAGCAAAATGTAAAAAGAGGGAGCTAAAAAACTATTAAATGTTAGTGAAATTTTTTACTTGTATTTTATGCTCAAAAATAAATATGTTGCTGACCTTTTTTAACATTTCATTTTACACTTGGCGCCCCATACTTTTAAGGTTTTGATGGCGATGATGTTCTGAAAGCTGCATCAGCAGTGTTCGGTTAAGACCACCGATGTCTGAGTCTAATCATGGCCGACGCTCTGGGCGTCAGCTTGATAAACAGACAATCTCTCCTCATGAATAATGGAGCAGAATATTTAGTGCTCTTACCCTCGCCGTGTCACATTTGTAGTGTTTTTCTCCCATCCTTGCTCACCCTCGTGTTTGCACTGCAAAGCCTTACAAGCATCAGCGAGCTACTAAATTCACTGAGAAACAGGCAATATGCAGATGTGCCAAAAACAAAGTCAAAGGAAAATCCAAGCATGAGTACACAACAAACGTTTTCTCTTATTTCTTTAGACATATTTATCTCAGTGTAACCTAAACTGACATTTTCCTCATCACTTTAATCATAAAAATAAAATATTTCAAGGAGGTATTATCCATGCACATTGTTCTGTGTTAACTTCAGTTTTATGAAAAAGCTGTATATATTTAAAAAAATTGGCTTTGCAACATAGTCTAAATGCCTTGAAATAAGAACCTCCGACCATTTCAAACACTCCCACTTCAGCACATTTTCACAACAGTGGTTTGGGGGAGGAGTGCTCTGCGAGGCAGGAGCTCAGTTGCAGACTGAGCTCCTGGGAGGAGCTTTGTGTAAATAGGCGGGGCTTTGTACCAGCAAGTTTTTAAGCAACGCCAAATGCATACCACAGGGGATTCGAGGATTTCTCAAATAAAGCAACACTCTGGGTATGTTTTTGATGAGGGAATGACATTATAACATGATTTAAAGCTCATATAATTTCATTTTGCACAACGCCCTCCCGCACCCTTTAAAAGGTGGCGTTTATTTTCTCTTTCACCTCCAAATATCTACAATACCAAAATGTCAAACGCCTTTTCGAAAGGCATCTCCAAACATTTTCATTGTAGCCATAAACCGGCACGAATCCTGGTGTAATAAATTTCCTTTATGTGACACCTCCTGTAAGAACATTCTGATCTGCCCCACATAGTGTCAGGTTCAGATATAGAACAGCCCGCATTCAGGCCTCCTTGCTCGGGAGTCCATCTCCGTCCTTCCTGTGTCCTTCTTCTCCAAGTGTGATAGAGGCTGGATGGCTTATTTCCTGTGGCTGGATGGTGAGCAGAAGGAGCCACATTTGGTTGACGAAGTCGATCTGAGAAGAAAATCATCAGCTCAGGTCATCAGTTAAATGTCGAACAGAGTCTCCACTTTAAGCCTGAGTGGCATCACTAAAACTTTTTACTTTGTTTCTGCAGTGTCTTGCCACACTTTCTGTTTACTCTCACAATGAACAAATATATTTATATATATATACTGTATATATACCTGCTTATTACTCATGCCATATATCTATAAATTTCAGCATGAATATGCATGCAATAGGGGGAAAGGGGGAATGAATGTTATTTTGCCATACGCTTTAGTGAATAGTGAGAAGCACCATCCAACATGGTGCTGAGTAAAACACCACACGAGCTGAGGAGCTCTCTGCAAAAATACACCACAAAGACAAGATTTTTAATGTTAAAATAAATAAACTTTTATTTTTTTAACAAATACTCCCTCATTATGAATTTGCAGCCTGCAACACATTCCAAAAAAGCTGGGACAGGGTCGTGTTTACCACAGTTACATCAGCTTCAAGTGTTTGGGAACTGAGGACACTAACAGTGGAAGCTTTGCTGTACAACTTCAGTTACTCAACAATTTCTCCATTATTGTTTTCACTGCATTTCCAATTCAAAATGAGTGAAAATTAAACAAAAAAAACAATAAAGCTTATCTGTTTGAACATTAAATATCGCATCTTTGTAGCATGTTCAACTGACTAGTTGAAAAGCGCATATCATCATGTTCTGTTTGTATTTATGTTTTAAACGACGTTCCAGTTTCACTGGAATTGGGGTTGTACGTCTATTTTCATTGATATAACCTAAAACTAAAAGAATAGTTCAAATGAAGGCAGCATGTGGAGGAACGTTGTTCCACTTCCTCTGCAGTAGCTTTAGGAATGAAACAGCGTCAGTGAAATATTTTCAGCCACCGTGTCTAAATGGATTATTCCAGTCTTCTTTTTAGTGCTGCTGGGCTGCTCTGTATATATA
>NW_013952607.1:117654-126051 GCF_001266775.1 Austrofundulus limnaeus
ATACACATACAGTACACATCTTTTTTCTATGTCATGTTCTTTAATTTTTGTGTATATATTCTTCTTTTGTGCAACTCCACAAGTACTGTCTGGTTTATTCTGCTTAGCGGGAAAATAATCCCATATTGGTTGTTATGAAGTTGACTGATCAATACAAATTTTTATGACACTTTTCCCATCGAAACCATTGCAGGCAGCTATATCCTGTTCATGTTTTCAGTTTGATGCCCTAACTAATGTCTGTGCCGGACTGGGAGCTGAGTCCACTATTAATCTTTCTTTCACCTAGCGTGGGTGTGTTTTTTATTTACCTACACACTTACACTAATAGACTCCCATGCTGTCAACTTAACCCAGGTTTTGTATTCATTTTAGAGATTGGTGCTTCACAACTCAAGCCAAGTGAGAAAGCATCCTCCTGCAGTAAATCTAGATAATTCACAGGACTGATTAGCCATATGGTTAATTTACACATTTTTAACCTCAATAAGGTGTGAGGCGCTGTGTTTCTCAGCCCTAACTGTTATTTTTACCCTGAAAGTCAACAGCAGCCCTTCTGTCTGTGCTTTCCCCCAGTGTTTTTGCAACAACTGGTTTCGTGGGAATTTTACACAGAACGCACAGAGAATAAAGGAATGTTATATCAAGGGGCCTTTAAAAAATAGCTTCAGATTATTTTGAATGCAAAGCAAGGGAAGAAAAAAAATCGTCTTTTGCAAGCACCTCAAAAATACGAGACATTTTGTGTTTTTTAAACACAAGATAAAATTGAAAAGTTGCTGGAAGGGAGAAAAATTATGTAAAAAAAAAAGAAAATTAAATTTCTGAAACAAAATGAAAGGGATTTTCCTGAAACGCAAAAAAAATTGCAATTCAAACAACTTTAATAGACTGCAATAAGCTTCAAATTCACTAGATCTACAACAACTGAGCGTACTTTAAATAAACAGTTGTCAAGTGCCACCATAAAAAACTAGTTTTCCTTACCATTTATCCCTATTAGAATAAAAAGCTGTTCAATTTCTGTACACATAAAATAAACAGTAGGAATACATAATACAGACTGGTACTATACCTGCTACACATCAGGTGAGCATAATATATGCACCAGGCTGTATTATGTATTGCTTATAAATAAACTGCACTTATTGTGTGATGTACAAAGATGAGTTCACATCATCAGCAGGGTTCTTGTAGTATCAACAGTGGGAGGTTTTCATTGGTGAAAGCTGCACAGTAAGTATCTATGAGACCAGACCCCTGCCTGGACAAAGAGAGTCGTGATGAACAACAATATTCTTGTCCCCTCTTCTATAAAACTACAAACTAAAAATCATATTTAGACCAAACCCAGCTTCTAATGTTGCCTCTTAATTTGAAGTCATAACGTGTAGTGATTAGAGTAGTTTTATAATAAGGGTTACACATTCAAAAAATAAAAATGTCTCGGTTACTGATGCTACATAAGTAGCATCCTGTGTAACTAATTAACTTTCAACAAACTTCACTTTGTTCTTAATGTTTCTTTTGTTTGACTTCATCTGATTTGTTTTGAACATGTAAGCCCTACTTCCTGTGTTATGGTGTAAAAGAAGTTTGCTGTGCTGCTCTGCTGTCACCGTGATTACTAATCAGCACACCTGTTGTTCATTTCACGTCCCACTGCATCCATGACTCTTGGTTTCATTTGCCAGTCGTCACCACCTCCAGCCTCCTCAGCTTGTTTTTGTCACACTTTTTTTAAAGGACCAGCTGGAGCCATCAAAGCTTTTTGGAGTTCAGAACCCGTGTCCTGCCAGTCGACTGTTGGGTTCATCCACGTGACAAATTTGAACAACCATGGTGGTGAAATGTTCTCGTCGAAATTTGAAATCGTGTGGTTGTAAAGCGAGTTTAAGGTGCACCCTCTCAAAAAGTCTCTACATAAGGTGCCAGACAGTTGTACACTTTGCTTCCCCATTACATCACAAAGATAACTGGGATAGCCTACCCGATGTTCCTAGTGTGAGAAGAGATTCACCCAGTTAGGAAATCTGAAAATGCATCAGCAGATCCACACTGGAGAGAAGCCTTACACCTGTACCCAGTGTGAGAAGAGATTCAGACAGCCAGGACATTTGAAAAGACATCAGTGTGCCCACTCTGAATAAAAGCTCTTCTTTTGGTGGATATTCTGGTGGACTGAAACATTTGTTTTACTGTAGACTTGAATGCCCATCAGAAGTGTGTAAAATAAAGTATGTAATAAATGTATAAAATATAATAAAGTATCCAAAAAATGTTTGAGTTGTACAAAACAGTTTTGTCTTGACAAAGAAACATTTTGTGAAAAAAGTCACTGAACATATTCAAAAATATTAATTCACATTTAACTTACAATTTGCTTTTTTGTTTTCAAAAAAGCAACAAAACACACATTTACCAACATGCACACACACAAAGTATGTAAATGTATGACTTTCATTTAGATATTTCAGCAGTTTAACATGTGATAAGTTGAAAAGATAAACTAATCAGTTATAGAGAAATGTTTCATGATTAGTTGTAGTAAACAGTTGTAAGGTTAATCGTGAGATTGTGCAAAATCTTGTTTTCAAGACCAACACTGATCAAAAAAGATCATTCTAGTTTAAAACTTGTAATTTTTGCTGGTGTGTGATGTGAATTTCTTGAAGGGATGATAGGGCTTTATTTAAACTACAAATATTGAAGGGGTGGTTCATGCCTGCTGCCTTGCATCAAGCGTTTTAAACAGAAATCTTGTACGATCTCTGCTGTATTAGGACTCAAAGTATGTGTTGAAATGACTCATCTACTATCACATCAACTTAAGCTCAATGTTTTTCACAATGGAAGAGTTGTTGCCTTTTTAGTGTTTAATAAGGTTGTTCAGCTATGACCATCTTGACTCCAGAAGTTACTCTGTTGAAGTTACAACCAATGATTACTTTCAGAGATCGCCATTAAAAAACAGACATGGTTGACTCTAAGGATGGTTGCAAAGGTGCTGCAGACCATCCTATTATAAAAAGAGGATTTAGTGTTTGTCACAGATGAAAGCAAACCTCACACAACAAAATCTAAGTGTTGCAAGGAGATTTTCCATAGAACAGATGTCGGCAACCCACAACCATGGAGCTGCTTCACATTTTCTAGCATGTTGTTTTTGTTTAATTTTTATATATGTTTTTTTTTTTACTTTTTAGTTGCGCTGTTATTTGTTGACATGATACTTTAACACTGAATATAAAAAAGGTTTTATTTAACTCCCCAGACCAACAAAGTCTGCCCCACACTGGCCACCCAAGAAAACGCCCTCAACCCCCACAGCTGCCCCCCAAAGAGCATCAAACAGCAGCTCACTGCTCCACATGGGTGCTCAGATGTACACAATGCAGATAATTAATTTTCCCACTGAGGGACAACAAAAGTTATTACAATTAAATTGTGTAAATAACATATCATATATGATAGTGTTTTTTATTGAATTTATTTAAGGAATTAAATAAATTCTGTAATTCTGATATTCTGAAATTCTGTACTGTATAGTTACTTATACTGTATAGTTTAAAATTAAATGAGTAACAATTGCTCAGTAAAATCATGCCTTTTAATTGTGGAGGTTTTACTAAACACTGAAAGTAAAATTAAAATATACCTGTCAAATGTCTGGCTATCGTATTACAATAATTTAGCTTTTTAAAGTTTATTTGGATTAAAGCAAGGACTAGAATGTCTCAAACCAAACATTATTCGAATGTATCAGCCATTATCTCTAGAGGTATACTCTTCAGATTGCGGTTGATAAACTGATGCGCCAAGATCTGGATAAATGCTTGAATACTCAACACAAGTTTTTCCAGCAGGGACACTATTTTTTGTTTCATTTTACACTTATTGATTTCAACACAGTTGTTTCTTCCTGTCATATTGATACACTGAACCAAATGGCATTAGCACTGCAGTCATTTTTACACCTCAGGTGACTCTGTATGCGTGTGTGTTCCAACATGCTGACTTGTGTGATTGTTTCCCGCCTGGATCCGGGCCGTTGATGTTGATATGACGTGTCAGGTTTCATTTACACCTGTCTATGCCAGAGACACTGTGAAATTAATTGAGCCAAAACATTCATTTGCTTTTGGTGTCTCCAAATGTCAAAGCAGTCATTAACATGCCGTACATCAAATCTCAGGGGTGGGGGTGGGGTAGCTGCAGGGGATGTTCAGTGTGAGGTTTTAAAAACTCTGCTGATTTTTTAATGTAATTTTTTTAAAGTCTTTCATTGTTTTTCTTGATTTGAAACACAATTAAACACTCACCCCTGAACTCACTTTTAACTGTGCTTTTTGCAGCATCTGTCAGTCACACACAACATTAAAAAGACAGATTTAAAACATAATCCAGTTGGTAAATCAGCATAAAGTTGTCAGAGAAGTGTTAGAACAGGTTTAGTTGTAAATGTTCACTAAATCCTAATTAAGGCTTTCAAATAAAGAAACTACTTTACTAATGTACGGTGCCCGTCCAGTGACATAGGTTAAAATAATTTACCTTGTGGCCACACGATAATTAGTGGCAATGAGATAAATAATGCGTGGTCACGTTGGAGTAAGATTTTAATGAAATTTTTTATTTTGGACTGTTTAATGGTAGCCAACCCAACACCTATTATTATTTATTATTTGGTATATGCTAATATGAAATGTTCATCTTTCAACGTAGGCTATTTATGAGACAACAATGAATGCTTTAGGTGTGTGTTGGGTAGGGTTGTAGTAATTAAGACCGGTCTTGGTCTTAAGACCAGTCTCAAGTCCATTTTTTGATGGTCTTGATCTTGTCTCGGACTTGACAGCATTTGTACTCGGCCTTGTCTCGGTCTTGGACATTGAGGACTCTGAATTTTATGTCAAGACCAGTCAAGACCACAACTGTGGAAATATCACTAAATAGTCAGATTAATGTCCAATTTATTAGTTGACATTTTTACTTTCATTTGATTTAAAACATATTGATTCAATTCCAAACCTGACTTATTGCTATTTACCAGCTGTCACCCATCCCCAATTTCTTCACTCACACGCAGCACTCCAGAAAAGTGAGCAGTGGTTCCCTGGGAGCGGTAAAAGATGTCTTCACCATTTTAAAGTTAAAAAATTTGGCCACATTATTCATAAATAATATCAATGAAGAACAACAACAACCAGGAGAAAGCGTACTGCAACTTGTACAGTAAAATCTGCAGTGCTTCACTTTCAGAGTCTTTAACCATCACTAACGTTAACAATCTGCCTCTGTAGCAAAATTCTTTCCTCTGCCGTCACACAAAGATTTTGTCAATATTACCTCTACATATTAAGTTTGCTACAGTGGGGAAAAGAAGTATTTTGTCAGCCACCACTTGTTCAAGTTCACCCACTTAAAAAGATGAGAGAGGCCTGTAGCTGACATCATAGTTATACCTCAACTTTGAGAGATAAAATGAGAAAATATAGCTAGAAAATCACATTGTCTGATTTTTTTAAAGAATTTATTTGCAAATTATGGTGGAAAATAAGAATTTGGTCAATAACAAAAGTTAATCCTAATACTTCGTTATACAGTATATCCTTTGTTGGCAATGACAGAGGTCAAACGTTTTCTGTAAGTCTTCACAAGTTTGGCACAGACTGTTGCTGATATGTTGGCCCATTCCTCCATGCAGATCTCCTCTAGAGCAGTGATGTTTTGGGGCTGTCGCTGGGCAACACGGACTTTCAACTCCCTCCTAAGGTTTTCGATGGGGTTGAGATCTGGAGACTGGCTAGGCCACTCCAGGACTTTGAAATGTTTCTTACGAAGCCACTCCTTCGTTGCCCTAGAGGTGTGCTTGGGATCATTGTCATGCTGAAAGACCCAGCCACGTTTCATCTTCATTGCCCTTCCTGATGGAATGAGGTTTGCACTCAAAATCTTATGATACATGGCCCCATTCATTCTTTCATGTACACTGAGTCCTGTTCCCTCTGCAGAGAAACAGCCTCAAAGCATGATGTTGCCACCCCCATGCTTCACAGTAGGTTTTCTTTTGATGCAACTCAGCTTTCACTCTCCTCCAAACACGAGGAGTTGTTTCTACCAAACAGTTCTACTTTGGTTTCATCTCACCACATGACATTCTCCCAATACTCTTCTGGAACATCCAAATGCTCTCTAGCAAACTTCAGACGTGCCTGGATATGGACTGGCTTAAGCAGGTGGACACGTCTGGCACTGCAGGATCTGAGTCCCTGGTGGTGTGGTGTTTTGCTGCTCCACTTGGATGTGAATGGGTCAAATGCAGAGCACAATTTCGTCATTGTGTGGAAACATAYACTGATGACCAATAAAGCACCTTTACCTTTTTTTTTACGAATGGTAGTCTTTGTTACATTTGTCCCAGCCTTCTGCAGCTCATTTACTAGGTCCCCCGTGTGGTTCTGGGGTTTTATTCACTGTTCTTATGATCATTTTGACCCCAAGGGGTGAGATTATCAGTGGTCTTGTAGGTCTTCCATTTTCTATTTATTGCTCCCAAGCTGCTTGCCTATTGCAGATTAAGTCTAACCCAAACTGGTGCAGGTCTACAATTTTGTTTCTGGTGTCCTTACACAGATCTTTGGTCTTCACCATAGTGGAGTTTGGAGTGTGACTGTTTGAGGTTGTGAACAGGTAGGTTTTCATACTGATAAGTTCAAACAGGTGCCATACAGGTAATGAGTGGAGGACAGAGGAGCCTCTTAAAGAAGTTACAGATCTGTGAGAGCCAGAAATCTTGGTCGTCTGTTTTTGACCAAATACTTATTCCCCAACATAATTTGCAAATAATTATTTTAAAAAATCATGTTATTTTCTAGCTATGTTTTCTCATTTTTCTCTCCCATAGTTGAGGTCTAACCATGATGTCAATTACAGGCCTCTCTCATCTTTTTAAGTGTGAGAACTTGCACAATTGGTGACTGACTAAATACTTTTTCCCCACTGTACATGTGTACAGAATACTCCATCTTTTAGGACACTGTAAGAAATTTTAAGTGTCTGTTTATTTCATTCCGTGTTCATAACCAGATAGAAAATACACCAATGTTTGAATGGTTAAAATGTGAGGAAAAAGATCATACAACCACACCATAGCGCTGGACTGAACCACTTTTGATGCTCTCTCCATACATTCATCAAATATCTTATAACAACTTCTTCAGGATCTAATCCTACTAAGCTTTTTTTTAATCAAATGTCACTGGATGGGCTCCATACTTATGCAAAAATTTTGCATTTTTCTTTTGATGCAGTGCTCCCATTTTCTTTGTTTACACTTTTTGTGTTTTCACGGTAAGGATAAAGGGCAACTCGTACGTTTCCAAAGATGAATGTTCCTTTTGTTTAACTAAAAACATGCCCTGTGGTCAGAGAGCTGAAAACTGAGGACTGCTAATTAGCTGCAAACTGCGACCCAGTTTTACAGCAGAACACTGACCAGTCAGACCTTTACTGCTGCTGCTACTGCTGCAGAGGCGGCACTTTGCTTTCATTTCAAACAGCTCCAGCCATGCGAAGGAAAATGAAGAGCAAAGTGCACAGCGTCTCATCCTCTGTGTACATCCGTAGTTACTGGGGGTAGCATCAGACGAAAAGATATTTTAAAAAAGCTTATTGATGAATCTGAATTAATATCCTGATGATGGGGTTGTTTTAGAAAAGGAAAACTTTGTAGTAATGGCACAAAAAATGTTTTTAATTAGATTTTTATTGTTACTAGCAGCCTACTTAATACACAATTTTTCTATATAGTATAACTTAGAACAGTAGATCTCCAGAATTAAAATTTAAGTCACCTCTTTTTATACAAGCTGTTATGGTTCTGCTATCAACCATGTGTACCAGCTAATGTCTCATGTTCTACAGTTGAGAAAAATCAATAACATCAACATTTCCAAGAATTAGTTTCTATTTCTGTTCTTGTAGTTCCTCCAGAGTTGCATAATTTAGTTGTTAGTTATCCCCCCTGCTAAAAGGCGTGCAGTAATGTATTTGTGTGTATTTGTCACCAATCTCATGAATCACTGAACAGCTCATGAGGAGACCATTTATTGACGCTGTTCCATAACTTTAGTCATTTTGACTTGTTTTATGAATGAATGCTTTTTTGCCTGTGGTTGTATGTGTGCGTGTGTTTACATGTCTGTTAGTAAAATATCTTATAAATCACTTGATGGATTTTTTAATGAATTTTGCAGAATAGTAATCACTGGGTCCTTGTTAACTACCGTATTTATTCTAGTATAATACGTAAAATTTAATCCATAAAATCATCCATAAAGTTGGGGGGTAGTACTATACTCGGATAAATATTTTTACTTATGTATTTTAACTGAA
>NW_013952607.1:127446-132756 GCF_001266775.1 Austrofundulus limnaeus
CACCAAACCTACCCTGGTGGGCTTTGGCGGGCAGCAGGCAATGACAGCTGTATTAGCAGTCGATTTCGAGGTCACTTTCACTCAGCGCCTCTGAGACTTCGCCGGTTCTGTCTGAGCTGCAAAAACAAAGAGAGAGGAAGACAGAGGAGCAGTGAGTGGAGATTATTGAAAAACAACAGGAACATGTGTTGTAAGGAGATAAAACTGATACTACGTGGAGAAAAAAAAGTGCAATGAAAATAATTAAAGGATGAATCGAAGGAATGCTAACACTCATCCACCAGTTTTACTGCGAGAGTCTTAAGCAAAGATCATCATACATTTAAAAATGTCAAAATTGTAGATGTTTTTCAAACCTTGAAAACAACAATATTGTGAGATCTATTGCCTTTTGTCTTTTAGTGCTCAATTATGTGTTATGTATGACTCTTAATTACTACCACATCTTTTTTTTGTTCTTTGAGTATGTGTTGGGAGTGACTCTCAGCTACAATCACACCAAACTTTAACTTACAAAGTTATAACCATCTTTGTATTAGTTAATATCATTTAGCTGTGACATCCACTCTAAAAAATGAATGTTGAATTTACTTAACTGGGTTATGTCAAATGGTTCCACTAAACTGAGTTGAGTAAATTACTTTGAGTTTACTCACATCAACTGAGTGTAACCAGCTGACGTTTACTGGTTCATTTTATTTCATTCATTAAAACAACAAAAAGTCCATTAAAAAACAAAGTAAATTAATTACTGAATGAAAAGGTGCAGAAAGAAGAAAATATCTTACATCTGCCCCTTATTTTAAAAAATAAACTTTGAAAATCGCCATATTTGAGAAAATAAAACCAGACACAAATATAACATAAGGAACCATATATCTTCACTAACATAACTTGGTTAGTTAAATTCAACATTCAGTTTTTAGAGTGCATAACATATTGGACTGACTCCACAAGTTAATGAGCTGTAATTATAGTTCAAAGGTTTGTGTGAAATAAAAATGGAAAAATAGAACAAAAAACGAAACACTAATCTCAAAATGAAAGGAAACAGAAGAAGAAAAAAATCTTATAATATCTGCCCCATTTAACAAAAAAAGAATAATAAAAATAAAAATATATACATAAAGTCTAATTTAAAATGAGATAAACACATAATTAATGCA
The DNA here is from genome assembly GCF_001266775.1 of Austrofundulus limnaeus. Classification (NCBI taxonomy): domain Eukaryota; kingdom Metazoa; phylum Chordata; class Actinopteri; order Cyprinodontiformes; family Rivulidae; genus Austrofundulus; species Austrofundulus limnaeus. Next base: position 128,613 of record NW_013952607.1, read on the forward strand.
TAAACTTATGCATAACTAAAAGCTTTTAATGATACCTTTGTTTATGATGTACTTTCAACTTGAAACAAAAAGCAAAGGTGAGATAATCGTTGCTCATGTGGGAGGAAAATCCATCGAAGACAGCGCTGCCATGTCTTGATGGACATTTATTCACCATGGCAACTAGTGGGCTCAGAGTGACTGCTCCCTAAAGGGCTTTTTGTCCAAATTTAGCAGGAAGCAAGGGGCCCAAGGGCTTTCCCGCCAAAAGTCGACCCTTTTGTCTACTCTCAAAACCAACTAAACCCACTTGTGTGCAGATGTTTACGCCCCCCCCCCCAACCCCCAACAGCTGTTGACCCACCGCGCCGACGGAACAGCGAGTCGTGATTAGGTGTTGCACCACAATCAGCAGACGCTTGTAGGATTCTACTGGCCCTGTTTTGTCGAGTGCCTAGCGTTGCCGCTAATTGTTTCCCCTCTCTGTGGGGCTTCAGATTTCCAGCAGCTCTGTGTTGATTACCAGGTTTTGTGTTGGATTTCACGTACAGAGCGGCAGCAGAATGACGGCGGCGGTTGCTCTCCGGCTTCCAGATGGTGTTTGCCGTCTTATTTTGTGGTCCGCCTCCGCGTTGTGTCGACTCATCCAGATGTCTCCCGGCGGCTCGTACCTGTACGTCGTGTCACTGTCTATCTTGCACTCCGACGCTCGTCTCCTGAAGGTGTGGAATTGTTTGGAGCATTCGCGCAAACACCTGCGTGAGCAATCGCTGACATTTGTGCAGATGGCAAGAGACGGGCCATCCCTAAGAACGTGAAGCGGGATGCAGCATTTGTTTTCCCTGTTTACAAAGCATGTCACCTAAAAACACACATTTACCTCAACTTCTACTACCTCAGGTACAGTTGCAATTAAAAAAAACATAGAACTCATCCACAGTGGTTACCATAGCATCCCTTAGGCCCAAAGACCCCCGCTAAGGTCCAAGTGTGGGTGTGTTTCGAAGCCTCTGCAGATGGTGTCATTCTAACCCAGCAGGGCTCCAGTCAAGTGACTGAAGAGTCAGAGTGTGCAGATACTTGATTTGGTGTTTTGCACATGATGCTTTATCTTATCTACTGATTCTGCAGGTAGAGATGAACCTTTCAGTTGTTTACCCTCAAAAATCCGTGATTTTTATGAAAAACCTGTGCTCTCACGCAAAACAGGGGGGTTTAAGTGGACTGTCGGCCAATGGGAGAGGACATAGGCGACGAGGACCTGGTAAACATTTCCTTACAAGCCAGCTCTGAGACCTAAATTAATTTAAAACATTTCTATATACACTTGAGCAAAATGGGATAAAATCTGTGTAACTTATAAGCATTCCATTCAACTTGACATGTATGCTCTACTCTACCAAATAAATAAATAAACTGAAGGTGTATCCCAGTGCCTTTCTGCCGTTGTATTTTATTTTGAAAGGATTATAAAGTGGGGCGGCACGTTGGCTCAGTTGGTAGAGCTGTTACATCTCTAGAAGTATGCTGGAGTTTGCATGTTATCTCCATGCGTGCATGGGTTTTCTCCGTGTACTCTAGTTTCTCCCTACAGACCAAAAACATGATCACTAGGCTAAACGGTAACCAAATTGTCCGTAGGTGTGAGTGAGAGTGAATAGTTTCTGTGTCACCCTGATGGACTTGCGACCTGTCCAGGGTATACACAACCCCTCACATCAGTGACCCTGAAAGGATGAAGTGGTTTAAGATAATGGTTGGATGGATGGATTATAAAGTGGAAACTCTGGTCCTGGGTGTGCTCAGTGTAGGTTGGGTCAAACATTTGAGGAAAAACTGGAAAAATCTGAAGTGGCTATACTGTTGTATGTATTTCATGTTTATAACTTGCAGAAACGTTTTATTTACAATTTAAGTAAAAGATGTCAGCAGCAGAAGACTTGTTCATCCAGCCTTACATGTTGGAGCCAGAGGAGAATTAAGATGAGGAAATTGTAGTTGGAGAGTCCAGACCTTATTTGGCAATTCTGTCAGAGAAAATTTTACATAATAGACTCAGAAAACATCATAGAAAATAGAGAAAACTGAACAAGCTGAAAAATATGACCCTAACAGAATATAGAGATATCTTTGAAGCAACAGGAAAGACTAAATTAAACTTTTCTGCAGTCCTCAGGTACAGTATTTAACAGCCAAAAAAGTAGGTTTTTGCATATGTCCCCTTAAAAACAACTCTAATCCCAAAAAAATATCACACAACCTGTTTTTAAACCCCTATACTGCAGCGAATTTTACATTACTGAATCAAATCATTCCAGCAAAAATAATCAATTCAGTTCGGTTTATTTTATCAAATCAATACAAAAGATCAGCTCAGGACATGGTACAAAAAAATAAAAAAACATCCAACACAGTAAAATATAAATGCCAATTAGTAAAAATTTTCTATCTAATACAAATATTATTATATTCCTGTTTGGATTGCTCCCAGCTGTTTGAAAAATGCCCACAGCTGCTCTGCTATTACTGGTGTTTGCAAATGACCAACAACCATTATAGATTGTCTGATTTGGAGATTTTATGGAGTTTCAGACAGCAGCAAGCCACTTTGGTCAAAAAAAATTAAACAGTAATTTAAAAAAAATCTCAGACATGTATCTTTTTTAATAGGCTCCCACTTGTTATCTACAATATGTGAGATTCAAAACTAATTTGGAATTTGGTTTGCACATAATTGAATTTAAGATTTAGAAATACTCAGAGTCCAAGTGCAAAATGTTATTTTTACATTTTCAGAGGGTTCCTAATGATGATTGTTATGGCAATATTTATTTAACAACAGAGACAGAAATACGCTGGTCAAGAATGAAGGTACTCCGTGGGATGATCAGCTGAGTTTTATTGCAACAACAGGAAACACAGAGAACGTGGCCTGTCTCTGTGCCTCTCTGTCTGTCTCTCCACACTGCTCACTGTCTAACTCTCTTGCACACTGTGTCTCAAGAGGCCTCATATACAGCATTCTGTCATCTAACATCGTGTGAGAATGAACAACCAATCATAACCTGCCCCATCCTGATACACGGAAATAGGTCAACTTGATGCTGACRTCCGGAAGGATATCACAAGATATGAACAAGTGTTCATATCTTCAGGAACAGGAACAAGTGGTCAGTGTCAAGGTGATACAGAAAATAAGAATTCCACAACAATGATGTACGCTGTGAATACCTTTTGAATGTGCCTCTGTGTTTTGGCTTCAGCTGTCAGGTTTCGTTCTGCTTCCAGGCTGCTCCTCTGAGAATCAGGTGAAAGAAAGAAAGTGTATAAAGCCCGAGGCTGTGCTGACATCACACCGTCTCTCTCTGCGTCGCCCCCTGGAAGTTCACATTCCTCTCACAGTCACTCATTCATGCTCAGTTCAGCAGAGTCAGAAGAGGCTGATCAGAACCTCATGAGCTCAGGTCAAGAGGACTTTAGAACTCAAGTTCCGGAACAAGTGTGCTCACAAAAACCAAAACCAACACTCTTTGGTCTTTTCCCAGTTTTATATTGAAGCAAAACAGTGTAAAATTAGCTGCCTTGTACTGATTCTGAAGATAATGTGTGTGTATATGTATGTGTATTATTACAATATCACATGAACCAATCTTGGCATAGGCGAACTAGGCGGTCGCCTAGAGCGCCATCTGCTGGAGAGGGGGCCGAACTGCAGAAGAAAAAAGTAATTATTTGTAAATCCTGGTTGTAACTCTGCTCAGCGCCCCTTTCAATTAGCTTTGTCTTAAAAAACTATAATGAAGTATTACAGGAAAAACAAACTACCCATAAAACATTTTCTCACCCCCAATGCAGCAATCGCCCCCACCCTCTCTCTCATTTGATTGACGTTGCACTGACTCATCCTGCTCCGACACTCTGACGGGGGAGGGGCTAGTAGTGCCTCTCAGGTAGTGGTTCGTGTTGACAAACTCAATAACAACAAGTCTGTATTTTGTTGTCCCATACATGTCAACCTCTTCGGACGTTTACCTGTATGAAAGGCCTCAAAAATCTGTAAATTTTGCAAAAAAATCCATACAACCCGCACCCAGGCGAGGGGTGGGGGTTGGGGGGTGGGTGGGTTCAGGCTTAAATAAATTTAAGTTTACCATAGTACCTTACG
>NW_013952607.1:133442-139509 GCF_001266775.1 Austrofundulus limnaeus
CACCTAGGGCACCAAATTGGCTAGAGCCAGCACTGGAACCACTGAACAGTCATTTGAAATCTCAGAAAGCAATTGCTGGATGTAAATCTACACCTGATTAACTTTTGGAGTCAGTCCAGTTCAAGATGGCTGCCACAATCTTAGCAAAAACAAAAATGGCTGTAACCCAGTTAAAGTTGCAGATATTAAGCTAAAGTTTGACGTGATTGCAGCTGAGAGTCGCTCCTAAAGGGAACTCTGACTAGTTGCAACATTATTTAATAAAAGTTTATTTCTACTAAAATAAGACTGTAAAAATAGGCAGTAAAAGCAAAAGCAGTGTGGCTCAAAAACTGCTGAGGTGTGCGCTATAATTAGCTAATAATATTAGCATGGGAGCTAATCCCATACCGTGAAGCACGGCAAAGTTTCACTTTACATTTTGCAAACAGTCTTTTGGGGATTCTTTTATGAAATCTAACAATGAGTAGTTTGCGAAAACCCTAGTGAAATCACAGAAACTGAAAATATGGTAAAGTAAGGAACATACTCATGTGTTTTGTGTTTTCCGCAGTTACCGGTACATGTGCAAGTACTCTGAGATAGATCTTGTGATGTTCAGGTGCAATTTCCAAGGTTAACTAACCAGCTATAACTTTGTCATTGGTCAACATGACAATCTTAGTTTAAAATTCTGATATGACGGGCGGCGGGTGATATGGAAGTCTTTCATTTCTAGTGAAATGCCACAAAGGAAAGACAATAAAAGATCAGTTCCTTGGCTAAACCACATTTGAATTGAGCAGTCTCCAAAAACATTAGCCGTCAACACAATACCATGGATGTGACTGCCAAAAGTAAAAAGGGAGAAAAAGCTAATTTATCTCATGGTGGTTAAAGAAACAAAAACAGAAAAGCTTTAAATTTGTTCTATTGTTGCTCAAATAAATATTAATTTACTATAGACAGGATCTGCTTCGACCAGATTCTTCTGTTTGAAGAGCTAATTAATAGCTGCTGGTGAGTGTTCATTTTGTCTGAAAAGAGAGAGGTATTTTTCACCATTTCACCACAACAATGACTGTTTTATATGGATTTGTTCAGGGCACAAAAGAGATATGTTACTTTTATATTCCTAAAAATGAAGACACGAATCCTAGTAGAATAAAAGACTGCATGTACGGCTTCTACCTCTGCTCCATAAATATTTAAATGTTACAATCGCTGACCCTCACAAAGCATATTGTTAGGGTTTATTCCTTCATCCAGTAACAAGATTCATTCGCCGTGACATCATTTATCCAGCAATAAGAAAACATTAAGGAGAGGACCAGCGACAAAGAACTCCAATGACATTTTTATTAGCGTCTCTTACTGAGCCTACACAAGTCATGTTAGGAAAAAAAGGCTGCAAGAGAGAAAAGATGGTATATGTGGAAAAAAAACTCTGGAGCTCACAATGTGAAAATAATAAGGGGAAATGTGGAGGGTGGTGGGAAAGAAAACACATTATTATAGTTAAATAAGAGCGCAGATGTGTTTGGAGTGGGTCAGAACTGTAGGAGGCATAAAAGAGACTCTGAAGTCTCTCTGCTCAGTGAATGCAGGTTTTGATCTTTGTCTCCATGCAGGCCTCATGAACTGATCTCGCTGCTTGTTTTCTTTTCTTTCTTTTTTTTACTTTTAAATCTATTTCACATCAACTCACAGTCTAAGTCTAAGTGACACAACTCGACCCCGTTAGAGCTTTTCTAGACCTTTTCTGGACTCGAAATGAAAGATATGAGTTTATTTATTTATTTTATTTAAGATTAGACAGATTTTTAAATATAATATTAGCCTTAAATTTGTTTGTGCAGTATTGTTTCCGTGCAGCTATCATAAAACTACAAAATTAAACTGTGAATGTGAAAATGCAGGAAGTGCAACAGTGCTAAAAAATACAGTTCAATGTATTTGTTGTACAGTTAAAGCAAGGAAAACAATAAATATATATAAAGCAAATAAATATTATATAGGTACATGTAAGTACATATCAGATACACATAGGTACCTATATGTACAAAGCAGATACATACAGTATAAGCACAGAACAGGTACATAAGCATTTAAACGTACACAGCAGATCCATGTATACAATCACTTAGTAGATATATGTAGGTACATGTGAGACACAGCACAGCAGTTACTTATACATACATGCAAGTACACTACAGTTACATCGAAGTACATACAAGTACACTTCAGTTACATGTAGGTACACTGCAGTTACTTATAGCTACATGTAAGTTCACTGCACCTACATAGGTATATGTAAGTACACAACAGTTACATAGAAGTAAATGTAAGTACTCTGCAGATACATAAAAGTACATGTACGTACACTGCAGTTACATATAAGTACGTGTACGTACACTGCAGTTACATAGAAGTACATGTATGTACACTGCAGCCACATATAGGCATATGTAAGTACACAGCAGTACATGTAAGTACACTGCAGATACATAAAAGTACATGTAAGTACACTGCAGTTACATAGAAGTACATGTAAGTACACTGCAGTTACTTACAGCTACATGTAAGTGCATTGCAGTTACATTTAGGTACATGTAAGTACACTGCAGTTATATTTAGGTACATGTAAGTACACTGCAGTTATATTTAGGCACATGTAAGTACACTGCAGTTACATAGAACTACATGTAAGTACACTGCAGTTACTTACAGCTACATGTAAGTACACTGCAGTTACTTACAGCTACATGTAAGTACACTGCAGTTACATAGAAGTACATGTAAGTACACTGCAGTTATACATGTAAGTACACTGCAGTTACATAGAAGTACATGTAAGTACACTGCAGCCATATAGGTATATGGTAAGTACATAGCAGTTACATAGAAGTACATGTAAGTACACTGCAGTTACATTTAGGTACATGTAAGTACACAACAGTTACTTAGAAGTACATGTAAGTACACTGTAGATACTTATAAGTACATGTAAGTACACTGCAGTTACATATAGTTAATAGGTACATGTAAGTATTCTGCAGTATACAGCAGTTACATAAAAGTACATGCAAGTACACTGCACACTGTTACCATCAGAAAAAAGGGAACTTTGGTTGAGTTGAGTAACATAAAAAATATAAAATTAATCTTAATTTGAAGCCTTTTGATTAATTTAACTCAATCAGTGGAAACAAAATCTTGCCTCAGGGAATCCAATTGTTTCAGCAGCTAACTACTTCTGTACTCTAGGACATATATTATTATTAAACTGCACCATTACTGATACTCTGAGCTGCTTATTTTAGATATTCGTTGAAACCACACATGGAAGAAAGACTTTTCAAGGAACTGCATGTGCAGGATGTGCAGTGGGCCCATTGCTTCTGCTCTGACTCTGGGTCAGTGCCTAGCCTCACAAAGGGGGCTCGGACCACTAATGACTTATTGACCAGGTTCCACTGAGCGTGCTCCGTTCAGGGATCAGGATGCTTCAAAGGTAAAGCAGGCAGGTAGACGGGACCAGACTGTTTGAAGCCTGTTCTTGCATCCTGACTGAAACATTGTCAAATGAGAAAAAGCTGAAGACAAGGAAGCCGTTGACATTTTAGCGCTGGATTTGAACTGTGTGTATAGTTTTGCCTTGACTGTATCTCCTGCATTTTTCGCAAGCATGTTTTACCCCCTCCTTCCTGTTTACGAGATACACCTTGGTTCCATTGACATCAGTGCACTCACGTGTTTGTGCGCCTATGCAGCGTCGCGGTTTGCTTTAGGAATGCAGCTTGAATATATTGAGCCTGTCTGAGGAGACTTCTCTCCCTCTCTTGTGTGCTGCTGTTTGATGAAAGCGTGTCACAGACCTGAGAGATGCAGCCGTTTGATCTGCTTCGATGTGAATTGAATAGGTGACCTGGGTGCAAACAGACACAAGGAGGCACATAAACATAAGCTAATTACTCACTCCCCAGATGTTAAATCTTTAGAAAAGCTAGCCTGACGCACAGAGAATGCATAGAAAGGGGCTCCAAGGACAAATGTTGGACGATTTTGCTTATTTACCGAAATAGAGGGACAAAAACAAAAGGCTCCAAGGAGCTGTTGTAGAATATAATCACTACATAACATCTACCTGGATTCACATGAAAACCAGTGAAATAGACTCCAATTTCCTTTGTTTTTCTTGACCTGTACATTGGGTAGAGTGTATTTTATTACCATTCAGATATTCAGGAATGGTGTACTATGAGTTTTTTGTAGCAGTATGGAAGAAATTTGCAAAAGACCATGAAGAGAAGAGAAGAGAACTTCCACATCGATAACAATAAGATTTTGGCAAAAATGAAAAAAAATAAATAAATAAATAAAAAACGCAACCTTCCTAGGAGCGCTATAGCTCAGGCCAAGGATTTTTCATTATAGTTTAGTTTTATTTCGTTGTAACTTTTTTATTTTAATTCACTTAGTTTTAATTAGTTTTTACAGTGGATTTGCTAGTTTTTCTTAGTTATGATTGCATTTTTAATGCTTAGTTTAATTTAGTTTAGTTTTTATTAGTTCTAGTATTGTTATTTTTTTAAGTTTGAATAAACATATTTGCAGTGTTGTACAAAGTACCTTAAAGTGATACTTGAGTAAAAGTACAAGTATCTTACCAAAAAATTACTTAAGTAAAAGTTAAAGTCTTCTCTAAAAATATTACTTGAGTAAAAGTCGTAGCCTTTTGGAAATGATCGTCGCAGTTTTAAACAAACATAAGAGCTTCTTTCATCAAATAAAAATATTGTTTTGAAAACCCTTTTCAAATGGACAAGTCTATAGATTATGAATGTATTTTATATACTATTGAAAATTTGCAGACGAAAGTTGACGTATATTGGTAGTTCAGGCTGCATTGGTTTCCTTTGAAATTTTATCAAAGGTTCTCTAGTACCTCTGGTAAAGAACAGATCCCTCAATAAATGCAAATACATTGGCATCAACTATTTCTTTAGCTCCATGAACACATGAAAGCCCCTCAGTGAAGGAGACAAAGACATCAAGGTGTGCTCTCTCTGTGTGTGTTTTTCCTTCTCTGCCACCTTGTGTCCCTCGTCGCGTCTCGTTCAAGTTTCATGTGAGCTGATATCGACAGTTTGTCCCCCTGCCCCACCCTGCAAAGTGCTGAGTTTTCCAGGGACTGTCGCTATCCATTTGTCGTTTAATATTTCAGTGTGAGGGGTTTTCTGCGTGTTGATGCTGCGGGGTCCGCTGCAGGAATGGAGCTTTGGTGACTTGATTGAAAAACAAGTGATGTGTTTGAGGCAGCTTATGTGAAAAAAGGAATTTAGAAATAAAAAGTATTTTTTGAAGGTAGCTGCAGCACAGTCATGTTACAAAAAAGTAGGTTGTTGTTGAAGCTGTTGTGTGACATGTGTGCTATAATAGATAGTTTTCCAGGCAACCTGACCACTTGTAAGCCTTATTTCCTACACCACCTGTCCTCACATGAAACATAATGCAACTTGGAATTAAAGTGGGAACATATTTCCCACGCTAAATTAAAGACTGATTAGCTGGACTAGAATCAGATAAATTTTAAATTGCCCAATGACTGGCTAATCCTAAACTTTAAAAAAATCCAGCTTTTTTGAACTAGTGGCTCATTTCGTGATGTAGTTTTTACTAAAAAGAAAAACCCAAGTTAACAATTTATAATAAAGTGTTAAAAATAAAACAAAGCACAAGAGGTGTAAGAAAGAAACAAATTGCTGTAGAAATTGAGGGGAGTGGTGGTGCAAAGGCTTAGCAAGGCATTGCAATCAGCAGGTCAGGAGTTTGAATCCCCAGACGTGCACAAAAAAAAGTTTGGGTGAGAAAAACTTAGCACAAAAAGTATGTAAATTTCTGTTGGCAGATTATTGTTTGTTGGAACAATGGGCCTCATGCAAGAACATGTTCGTATTTTTATCCTAAATTTCTCTTACTTTTGTTCGTACAAAGGGTTCGTACGAACATGTCACGTCAGATTCAAAAAACACTTCTATCTTCAGGAAAAGTGCGTAATGAGCTGAAATTACACCTGTTTGTATCC
>NW_013952607.1:140326-144806 GCF_001266775.1 Austrofundulus limnaeus
TATCTGAAAAAAATCGTAGAATACGAAAACATTGGTGAATGCCACAAATTCTCCTAAATCACTTGTACGCACAACTTAAGAACAAATCTGTGCGTACGAACGGTTCTTGCATGAGGCCCAATGCTTCTTGGTAATGTCTTAAACCACTGGAAAGTCTGTTAATTTTCTTTTTCAGTGGAGCCACATTTGTAAGGAACATGCATTTGTAGGATGAGCAGTAGAGACGAGTATGTGGGTTGCGCACATGAAAAATTTTCCAAATCATCTCTGCCATGACACTTATTTTGCACTTCTGGTATCCAGGTGCTGCTATAAGAGTTATTATCAAAGAAATAATCTACCAAACACATATTTCCTCACTTTTTGTGCTAAGTACAGATATCTAAGTGACGTAGATTGAATGTTCAGGCTAAAACTGTGCAAATTTTTTGCTTAAAAGTGCAAGTTTCTTAGTCATTTAAAATTTTATTACTGGTAGATGTTGGCAAACTTTATTTAGGACATATCATTTTAAATATATATTAAACTTGTAAAAGTCTTTAAAAAAATAAACCTAGACATCTAGTCTTTCACTTTTGGAGCAAATATGTAGGTGTCTAACAGTTTAGATGCCTTAAGGAAGTCTTTTCAATGAAAAAAGTGCTTCATTGATTAATATGAGCAAACTGGCTTTCAGTTCTGAAGAAATTTGTTGGGGTTTAGGTTATATACTGATTTTTAATTACATACACATGGTACAGTCTTATGATAGAAGAACTGTAAAGATTGTTAAATGTGACTGTTTTGCTTAACTTGATGATTTTATATAGATAGATACATGCCTGAAAACAAACTCAACACATAACTGAACTTTTAAATCTTCATTTGGCTAGATTATGATTGTCTGGAGACATGGATCCGAGCAGCGTAGGGACCCCTTACCGATGGCATAATCAAATAGGCGGAGCCATGTCTCGGAGCCTGTGTTAAATTCAATTGTCTGCCTGGTGTTTCGGTCTGAATGCTTGGTCATTAAACCAGTCTTCAGCAGAGCGCTCTGAGTTTTGTATGATCTCTCTTTATTAATCTTTTCCATGCATTGGTATATTCCCCGAATGTTTCAAGCACACAAACTGGTAAACGAACACGTATAACAATATTTTCTTTCAGTTCAACCACAAAAAAATAAGAAAAACACACATTTAAACTGGTAATTATAGTTGTTAGACAGAAATCAGTATCAGGTCAGAGCTGTATTGAAAAAAACCAATTCCATAGCAGACCAGAAAACTGGAGTGAGTGCATCGCTTCTTACTTGATGCAATCTTTTAATATTCGCAGATGGTGACCAACACTGGTGTTTAGCAATGAGGTTTGGCTCGTTCTGCTTGGGGTTGCTGAAGCATAAACTACAGGTGCTGGTCATAAAATTAGAATATCATGAAAAAGTAGATTTATTTCAGTAATTCCATTTAAAAAGTGAAACTTGTATATTATATTCATACATTACATACAAACTCATATATTTCAAATGTTTATTTCATTTAATTTTGATGATTACAAATGACAACAAATGAAAATCTCAAATTCAGCATATCAGAAAATTAGAATCTTGTGAAAAGGTTCAAAATGGATGGCACCTGGTACCACACTCTAATCAGCTAATTAACTCAAACCACCTGCAAAGGCCTTTAAATGGTCTTTCAGTCTAGTTCTATAGGCTACACAATCATGGGGAAGACTGCTGACTTGACAGTTGTCCAAAAGGCGACCATCGACACCTTGCGCAAGGAGGGCAAGACACAAAAGGTCATCGCTAAAGAGGCTGGCTGTTCACAGAGCTCTGTGTCCAAGCACATTAATAGAGAGGCGAAGGGAAGGAAAAGATGTGGTYGAAAAAAATGTACAAGCAAGAGAGATAACCGCACCCTGGAGAGGATTGTGAAACAAAACCCATTCAAAAATGTGGGGGAGATTCACAAAGAGTGGACTGCAGCTGGAGTGAGTGCTTCAAGAACCACCACACACAGACGTATGAAAGACATGGGTTTCTGCTGTCGCATTCCTTGTGTCAAGCCACTCTTGAACCACAGACAGCGTCAGAAGCGTCTTGCCTGGGCTACAGAGAAACAGGACTGGACTGCTGGTGAGTGGTCCAAAGTCATGTTCTCTGATGAAAGTAAATTTTGCATTTCCTTTGGAAATCAAGGTCCCAGAGTCTGGAGGAAAAGAAGAGAGGCACTTCATCCACGTTGCTTGAAGTCCAGTGCAAAGTTTCCACAGTCAGTGATGGTTTGGGGTGCCATGTCATCTGCTGGTGTTGGTCCATTGTGTTTTCTGAGGTCCAGGGTCAACGCAGCCACATACCAGGAAGTTTTAGAGCACTTCATGCTTCCTGCTGCTGACCAACTTTTTGGAGATGCAGATTTCATTTTCCAACAGGACTTGGCACCTGCACACAGTGCCAAAGCTACCAGTACCTGGTTGAAGGACCATGGTATCCCTGTTCTTAATTGGCCAGCAAACTCTCCTGACCTTAACCCCATAGAAAATCTATGGGGTATTGTGAAGAAGAAGATGCAATACACCAGACCCAACAATTCAGAAGAGCTAAAAGCCACTATTAGAGCAAGCTGGGCTATCATAACACCTGAGCAGTGCCACAGACTGATCGACTCCATGCCACGCCGCATTGCTGCAGTAATACAGGCCAAAGGAGCCCCAACTAAATACTGAGTGCTGTACATGCTCATACTTTTCATGTTCATACTTTTCAGTTGGCCAACATTTCTATAAATCCTTTGTTTTTATTGGTCTACAGTAATATTCTAATTTTCTGATATGCTGAATTTGAGATTTTCATTTGTTGTCATTTGTAATCATCAAAATTAAATGAAATAAACATTTGAAATATATGAGTTTGTATGTAATGTATGAATATAATATACAAGTTTCACTTTTTAAATGGAATTACTGAAATAAATCTACTTTTTCATGATATTCTAATTTTATGACCAGCACCTGTACATCCATTTGTACATTTATCTATTATTCCTGGTCAGGTTGCAGCTGCAACAAATCCAGCAGGTAAACAAAGACCACCCTCTCCACTCCCCAGCGCCTCCTCCCGAAGAGTCTACGAAAAGGAAAAAAAACATTAAAATAATGTTTCAGGGAGAAGACCCCAGGGCAGACCCAGAGATTCAATAAAAATAAATGTTCGACAGCTTTAAGAAGTCACTTGCAAACACCTGACACGTGCAGCTGTGTGTTGTGTTGTAACAGACATGAGAAATGCTTGTTCCTGTTCGGGTTTTACTTGTAGACGTCGCAGTAACTGGCTCATCGTGAACAGCTGGAAGCCAAATGTTCTGAACATGTGTCAGAACATGTTTTCTTAGCTCTTGCAGGTACAGGATCTTTACTGAGCAACAGCAGCAGTGCGAAGGCGTAGCATGCTATGAAATGACAAAACAGACGACAAAATATCAGACAGGAAGTGGACTCAAAGAACAGACAGAGGAGTCAAACCTAAAACAAAAACGTTAAATTCAAAGATTTCACCAACAGTTTGTTCAAACATTGCTATCCTTAAATGTTAGCGCTGCAGGTGTAACGCTGCCAGGGCCCGCCGGAACCACACGTTGACACGTTTCGGTTCCAAATGAGCTAAAAAAATATTCACAGAATCACAGACACTAAAGTGTTTGTCACGCTGTAGAGCCAATAAACCGATATGAACTCATTTGGCAAGAACATGCTTTCATTCCACACTTTTTCCTTTCCTGTAGCTGTTAATTCCCACAGATCAGCAGCAAAAACAGGAGATTTCATTTTAACATCTGAAAAGTTAGATATTCAAACAAACAGCAGCAGAAATCAGCTTTTTTCTACACTTCTTGTAAGAAGTTAGTTTAGTGAGCCAGGTATGTTAAACCTGATGTATTTATCAGTCAGGATTATAGAAACGTCTAATTATGACACTTCAACGTTATTGCTACTTCTGGTTTTTAATTGGCTGCAAATGACTAGAAAAATAAAAATAACTCCAGCCTGAAATACCAACTTGATTCATTTTCTTCCAGCATACATATTTATATAATTACACACCCACACACATAAACATATATGTATTAAAATAAAATAGGAATGCATAGCCAGCTGTCTTGCAGGCCAAAATCTCATGTGTTTGTGTTCAAAGTATGTTTTGGGGATGACTCTGTAAGGAAATCGAGTTCAATAACGGTTGAAATCAGGTGAAAACACAAGTGTTAAATAAAATGATCTGTGATAGAAATAATTGCCATACAACACCAGAATTCTGGAGTGAGGGTTTTATTCAGCCATGAGCTGGCATGTCAAAACCACACACTGGGGTCTAAACAGGAAGTCGGCCAAATAAATACAGTAGCTTCAATGCCCGAGTCCGCCTCTGCTGGCCTAAAGCTGAATCACAGGCATTCATACAGATATTACTCAATCTATTGTTAATCCAGATTTT
>NW_013952607.1:154657-158813 GCF_001266775.1 Austrofundulus limnaeus
ATCCGCAAGTCACCCCTCGACGGGTCCGCTTCGACGGAGCGCCACCACTCACTTCTCTCGCAATAACCTGATCAACCGGACGTCGTGGGTCACCAAACTGTAAGGAAATACGAGTTCAATAACGGTTGAAATCAGGTGAAAACACAAGTGTTAAATAAAATGATCTGTGATAGAAATAATTGCCATACAACACCAGAATTCTGGAGTGAGGGTTTTATTCAGCCACGAGCTGGCAAGTCAAAACCACACACTGAATCCGCCTCTGCTGGCCTAAAGCTGAATCACAGGCATTCATACAGATATTACTCAATCTATTGTTAATCCAGATTTTAATTATGTGTTGTTATTTTCGGACATGTATCTACCCTATTTCAATTAACACATTGTAAGAAATATAACAAACATTATAAAGGTATTATAAAGTAGAAAACCCTAACTCTGTGTTGTATTTAATCAGTACTAACTATAAATTTCTTCAACTCGCAGCTACTACCACACGAAATTTTCCATTTTAGTGTTTGCTAAGCTCAGTTAATTAGTTGTACATGAACATCCAATGATTATGTTTGGAAAAAACTCAACTCCATCCAGTGGTTTTGTGAGAAATTTTGCTAACAGACAAACAGTGATGCACATTAAACAGGTCTGTGACTCGGCTTCGCTTTCCGACAAAACATCCAAATAAGCGAAGCTCAAACACGGCTCACCGCTCCTCCTGGATCATTTTTACCTTCATATCAATAACACTAAATAATTTAAAGCTATCATGATGCTGATGCGCCGAGAGAGGAGAAAATCCTGTTTCTGCCTCTGATTTAGGCTGCGTGCTGCTTCGAACTGTTTGATTTAGGCTTTCTCCCTTGATGTTGCAGCGTGAGAATGGTTTCGCCTTCCCCTTTTCTGAGCGAGCGCTGGAGTAATAACAGCTGCTCAGACCTGATTAGAGCCATCGTCCTTCCAGAGCCAAGCCCACACATCCCTGTCCTACTTTCTCTTCCTCCTTCTTGTGCACCCCTCCCCCCCCCCCCCCCACCTGCTCCACAGCAACAACTTCAAGTCACGCTTTAACTGATAATTAAGGACGGAAAATCAGAATCCATAACGTATTTCTCCTAAATTACGTCCCTCTGCATTTTTATCTCCTTGTTAACAGAAAAATCTTTCAGTGTTTTAGCTTGTAATGGAAAGAAATTCACTTACATGTTTAGGGATCTTGACAGTCCAGTCTTTTTGCATTTTTCAGACTTCACTTCAACACATGAGAGGAGTCTGCTGTTGTTCCACAGACGGTATTCTTCAACTGAATAAGTTAGTTCTGATTTTTTTCTGAATAAATGATATGAACAATAAATATCTTACCTGTTATAGATGGCTCTTTGAATGACTTCTACTTAAAGGCACAGTGTGTAGGTTTTGTTGTTTTCAGCGACATCTAGTGGTTGAGTGGTTGAATCATCCTCCCTGGTCCTCCCCCCACCCCCACTCCACCCCGCTTCCAAACGCAAAGGAGTTGCTACGGTGTCTCTCAGGTGTCAAAAACCTTTGATAATTCCAACCGCGATGTCTACCAGCAGCTTCAGGGCTAGTGATGTTTCAAGTGGTAAGATTATGAGCTTTAATAAGTAAAATTATCCCAGCTACAATGGCAAACAACAAATATTACATTTATAGTATTACAACTAAAACCGTTTTTGAAGCCGCCACCGCAGTTTGTCCTTCATGAGCCTTCGTAGACAAGATGGCGGTGCAAGATGGCGGCTGCCTGTGGTGGCGACCCACGACCATGGAGATATAAACAGCTTTTTTATAAGGTAAAAATAATAAAACAAGGTCTTTGTCTGCAATGATTAGACATGTTTTTTATTAATCTCATTAGTGATTATCTCAATTTCGGCTAAAAAAATTGACAAAATCCTACACACTGTGCCTTTAAAGAATGCACATACAGCAGATGCATCAAATTCAAAGCACATGGACCAAATGTGGCTGACCATGGCATTTTATATGGCCTGAAAGAGCCTCAAATATGTATGAATGTCTTCAGATAAGCATTGACCATAAACTAGTTGTACATCTCCCATAATGCATGCTGGTATTTTTAACCATAAGTTGATGCCATCCTAGATGGTGGTGGTGAACTAGGTAAAACCTTTTGCTGCATTTTTGCTGGCAACATCAGTTGTAGTCTTACTAGGAAGTGGGAATTTCCCACTAAAAAGTCATAAATTAAAACTGGAACAGTGGGGAATTTCCTGTTGGAAAGTAGGAGAATTCAGAATTCAAGATGACAGCTACTCACCCCAACTCAGTGAGTAAAACATATTTACTTAACATAATATTTCCATATAATTTATTTCACATTTAGTCAATTGTAGTGTTATGATTGGTCTTGGTTGGTTTGAACCCCAGTTGCAGGACTGAGTAAGGTTGGCAAAAAAAAAGAAAAAGTTGAAAAAATGTTTATTTACAAAAACAAAAGCGCTGGCCTGGCAGCAAACAAGATACTTTGCTTGAAACAATGGCATGAGCAAGAAACAAAGCTCTGACAAAGACTGAGGACAAAGGACAGAATATAAAGGGAAACTAATGAGCTAAAACAAGAAACACCTGGGAGAGAAACATGAGGAGCAGGTGAGAGTGAGCGGGGCTGGAGCAAAGACAGGCAGGAGGAGGTAAACAGAGAAAGACGAGACAGAAAACCAGAATAGAACCAAAATAAAAACATTTACACAGACCATAACATGTAGTAGTTTTCAGTGTTTATGAGGACATGTTAAAATGCTGTTTCTGTGCAGGAAATACCACATAGAGCTCATTTATTGTTTGTTAATGATTCTCAGCTGTAGAAATGTGACAAGGAACATGATACTTATGTGTTTGACAGCGCTGACGTACAACAACTGTTGCCTGTGCTCCACACCAGTCTAGGCTTTGTGGCAAAGAGACAAAAAGAAAGCCGCTGTTAAAGAAAACTCATTAAATCTCAGCTGGAGTTTGACAAGTGGAAGATTTCACAGTCAAGTGCTTTTTGCCAGTTGGTCCTCAAAGGCTTTTCAATATTTTCTACTTTCTTGTAGGTTATTCTTTTTATTTCGCTCTCTCTTTTGCTTAAAATGATTGCATATAGTTAAACAGTTAAATTAGGACAGTCAATTAAAGGGGTGAATATTTACACAACCACTTATTTTACATGACATTTTTATGTATTTGGCATTACTTCACAGAAATTTAATTTCACTTTGACACTGACAGGGGATTTTATATTATTTTATTTTAGATTTTTTTTTGTCAAAAAGGTCATTTTATATTAACCAAACCTGATTTATATTAGGAATAAAAAGGTAGAAAATTCAAGGGATGGGAATTTGGTCTCAGATATAAACATACAGTATTTTATTATTAATGATACAGCCTCAGTTAAATGATGCAGAGACTTGAGGTTTTAATTATTACTGAAAATAAATTTGTAGTTCATACAGAATATTCATGACTTGAAAACTGTTAACCTAATTCACATGACTAAGCTGTATTCACTGAAAAAAGTAGGAGAGAGTCTGGTGGTTTGTAAAAGCGGTGCATGAATGTGAGAGGAATGTCCAATGATCTTTGTAAAAAGATCCTCGGACAGCAGAAACACAATGTCTGACAAGCTGTAGGATTCCCACAGCGATTGTGGGATGAGAGATGAAAGTTTCACTTTATGGGGATCAGACAGTTGCCTGTTCTGCTTTAGGTGGGATCAAAAATGACCAATTTCTGATGCAATGTTCTGATCTGACAAGAGCAGACCCATTCAGGAAGCACATAAGTGGTTCGCTTCTGACAGCAGAGTGACAAGAATTATAGACTTTCTATCAGGAGAAAAAAAACATACTCTGATCAGACAGACCTGAAGCTAGTTTTCATGTTTTTGGGAAGTTTCAGGGGTGTGGACCCAAGGGCACAGGCAACAGGTTTCTGGTTTTAATATAAAAATGCTGGTGGCAGAGGACCCACAGGCCGATCACAGTAACTTGAAGGCAACTAAACCAAAACAAACACTGGAGTAAGACCTTTTAAACATGGAGATGATTGGTGATTGAGAACAGGTGGGTTAACAAGCAGATGAACAACAGGTGTGTGTGTGTGTGTGTGTGTGTGTGTGTGTGTGTGTGTG